>NW_007727901.1:184243-260570 GCF_000696425.1 Galeopterus variegatus
CGGCGGGAGCGCCACCACGCTCCCAAGCGCCGCACTGTAGCAGTGAGCCACCTGGCCGGCCCATGGCCTGTAATCTTACAAATACTCTATATAGCAATCTTTCTGAACATGGAAAAACAATGCAAATAATCTTTCAAGAGATATTAACAGCAAAAGCAGGCCTTTTAGGACACACACTTTTTTTTTTTTTTTTTTTTTTTAGAACTATGTTAAGTTGTTTTAGAATAGAGACAAATTATTATTCTGGTAATTTCCAAATAGCTGAATTCAAAGAGATTGGAAGTGCTTTTATAATATTTTATCTATTGTGGCAAATGATGAAGAAGTTATACTAGCACTCATGATAGAAAAATAAAACAACAAAAAAATGTGTCTATGGGATAAGAAAATTCAAATATGAAAAAGACTATAAGATTGTCAAAATTTTTTTAAATAAATGGGTGAAATGAATTTTGTTGATATATTTTATTTTATCCAATATATATCTAAACTATTATAATTTCTACTTATAACCAGTATTTAAAAATTATTAGTGAAAAGTTTCACATTTTTTTACTAAGTCTCTGTAATATCGTATGTAAAATATATCTCAGATCAGACTAACTACATTTCAAGTGCTCAAGAGCTACATGTGGCTAGTGGTTGCATTATTGGACAGATTTAGGGAGGCATTTTTTTCTCAGTATGAGTAAATATACATAGAGATAATCTCCTCTTTTGTGTATATCAGAAAAGGGCCATCCTATTTTCTCACTTCTCCATTTTCTTTCCACATGTCCCCAACCAAAAGGATATACAACACTTTTTTCATCCATGCATCTGACATCCATTTGGCCATGCTTCTGGCCATGCATCTGGCATCAGTATTTACCGCACATAAGTATTTATTTTCTTTTGCATTGTAGGATCACAAAGCAATTCTTTGTGTAAAATATCTCTGACCAGGTCATCATGAGCTATGAGAAGTATCTCTTAGAGAGGTGTTCCATGCGCAAGCTTTATTTTTAAGAAATTTCCAATAATTAAATAATTTAAATAAGAATAATTACTTTAAAATTTCCCCTTATTTTTATTAACAGGCAATGATGAATTAAAAATGCATCAGTTTAGGCACATCCATTTAGACAAACAGAGATGTATTTGGGATCCCAGCATAACTATTAAATGACCTTGCATGAGACAATTAACTTTTTTCTGGGTCTTAGTTTTCCAAACTATAGAATTTGATATATAGTTATATAAAATAATTTCCACAAAGTCACCTGTTAGTAGTAGTTGGTTAAACTGACCTTTCAACCAGTAAAGAGAGGACTGGTATATAAGAATAGTTTTTAAATGAATTAATCAGTAACATAAGAAAACATTTCAATAGATATAACCTGTCAGGACATGATTTGGTGGCAAATAACCAATATAATGCTAAGGATTTTTAGATACGGATAATGACAATGTAAACTAGAATATTCAGAAAGACAGCACAGTAAAGGTCATATTTTTGTCTTGGAGGAAGCAGTGAAGATAGAAAATCATGTGCTGTGCAAACCACTAAATAACTTGAATAAATGCATATAGTCAGGAAATAATGTGATTTTTTTTGGGGGGGGAGGGGGGAGTAATCAGACCTACCTGATTGAACTTTTGGGAAGTTTGCACTTTCTGGAAAGGAAGTGAAGCCATATCGTAGACATAAATAATAGATTACTTATTTTAGGTTGATGTTAAGGCATTAATAATGAAAGAGGCCTATAGGAAAGAAGTTCTAAAGGTAATGTCCACATTAGTTCTAAAATACTTCCTTTTTTGTTTTCTTGATTTCCTTTTGGAAATGATTGTTACTTAACATGCCCTTAGGACTGTAGCATAGATTTTCTATCCCTACTGAGATTAGAATCTAAAAATTAATTCTGGATTCACTAAAACCAATTTTTGGTTTTGTTGTTACCTAGTATCATTAATTCTAACAATATTATTGTTGGAATTGTTTTTATCCCATGTAATATATGAGACAAAGCATGGAAAGGTTTAAAAATTCTCTCATTCAGATATGATGAAGCTAGGAGGCCAATTTAAGACAATTTGATGGCAAACCTACTTTCTTCCATCCCGCATTATTATACGTTCCTCTATGTTCTGGGCACTTATTTATGTTTATCTTTTCTTTGCGAAACTCACATATTTCTCTTCCTGCCTTGTTCTTTATAACTCTTAATAGATCCGTGAAAAAGAAAATGACAGGATTCAAGGGATTATATCATTTGACTTACTATTCAGTTAAAAAATAAAGAGAAAGGTGGTCCTTCTCACTTCACTAGGAAACTAATTCTTCATAAAAGAATTTCCCACTCATGTACCCAACTTCTCACAAAATGTTTATGTTCTAATTATTACTTCATCCTTGCTTATTACTTTAAAAAAAACAGGTTGTAATTAAGGAAACATTTAATTACCTAATTTTAATTTATTTCTTACAGCTGTTGTATATTTATATTTAAATTTATGAAAAGGTAAATAACATGACTTACCTGCATTTTCAGATAACATGATAGAAACATGGCAGAATTGCATGTATTGTGTAAAAGATGATTATACGTTGGCTCCTCCTATCAGGGACTGTTTGTGAAGACTGGTTGATAAAAGATGTGTGAGATAAGAGTAAAAGTGAAAGATTTACTATTCTCAATAAAAGATTACACTTTTCTACTTAAACTCCAAAGGAAAAGAGAAAAGAACACTCTGGGTGTTTATTTTGTTCACTGAATTTGCTGTTTTAAAAGATAAAAGAAATTGGGCGGGCCCAGTGGTGCACTGCTACAGTGCACCGCTTGGGAAGCGTGGTGGCGCCCCCGCCGAGGGTTCGGATCCCACATACAGACCGGCCGCTCACTGGCTGAGCGAGTTGCGGGAGCAACACCGAGGGTTGCGATCCCTTGCCGGTCCTGATCCGGTACGGGCGCGACACTGAGGGTTGCGATCCGTTGCCGTCACGAAAAAAGACAAAAAAAGGAAAAAAATAAAATAAAATAAAAGATAAAAGAAATGGCAATTATCAAAAATGCACATTTTAGATATAACCAGATAGTCATGTATATGTGCATAAATTGACTAGGTCTGAAAAGAAAATACATATCATCATCTTATTCAGCATAATGGGAAGTGTGAGTCATTCTTTTCCTTCGGAAGTTTGTTCTCCTCTTTTGTTCCCCATTTTAGTTAATTGCAACATCCTCCTCCCAGTGTTTCAGCTTATAAAATATGGAATTATCATATCATTATATTCCTGTATCCTCTATTTTATACCCTACCATTGTTTGCTGAAGCTTTCATGAACTTTATTGTCTCCGTGCTATTTTTTCTTGCTATGTCCTCTGCCCAGAATTTTACCTTCCTTAATTGAACACATATGTATTGTTCACCATTTTCAGAAATAGGTCAGACGTATTCTGCTTCATGATGTCTTTGCTCACAATTTTACATAGAAATAATCTCATTTTCTTTTGAAATCAGCTTTTTTAAAGACCTTTAACATTTTCTAGCTTGTTTTATCTAACATCTCATTATGTCTATTTCTTATCCTCCCTTCTCTAGTCTAAGATGCCTGAGAGAGTTCAATGTGCCACATAAAAACTCAGTAACTTAATTGACTGGATAGTGGGATGCATTCTTTCAAAACAGGAACTAAGCAGGAGTAAATTAGACAGCTCTGGAGGCTACATTTTCTTTGTTTTATTTTATTTTTTAATTACAATTTGCTATAACATCTCTAGCTTCCTTACCACAAACAATAATAAAGTTCAGGGTAAGTAACATTTGGTTCTAAATTAAGGCCTATTTATCAGTATATATTTTTTACATTTATATTACATGTCCACTCAGTCACTGATTAATGAGGTAATATTTAAAACAATTCGTGTGGATTCCACCCAGTCCTATTTTTTCAGCATTCTTTAATACTTAAAACTTATTTTCCTAAAGTTAAATTCCAATTTGACCATCACCAGGTTATTCTTATGCTCAAAAACTTTCAAGAGTAGCAAATTGGCAGGCTGAAATAACAATGATGTATACAATGGAAAAGAACTGACAGTCTGAAAAAACAAAGTAGCAACCTGTAAAGTAAAATATAATACATGAAAGAGAAACACTCAATGAGGACTGTGGAAAATAATGACTTTTGAGTTTAACCACAAATAGCAGCAGAAGAAAATTCTTTTATCTTGTCTTTTATAAAACTGAGATATAAATTGCACATATCTGACATACATTTGAGCTCACAATTGCTAAAAAATAAAGTAAAAATTAGAAGAATTTTTGTGGCTTTACTGTATTTTTTTTTTCTTTTGTGAAATAACATTCAAAGTTCTACCTCTGACAAAATGTGTGAAGACATTTCTGCCTTCCTGGCAGATGTGTTGTCCTGGGGCAAGGCCCACAGATGGACAAATCTCTTTCCCTAGGCCCTGGTCCTGCCACTTTTAGAGATACAACCGAAACTCTTTGAACTTAGGGCAAGGGTAACATCTGCAGATATCCTCCTTGAATGCTTTAAGATATCGATATAACACAATAAGGTGACTTTTTCTTTTTTCTTTTTTTTTAAAAATTTCATAAATATAGAATCAAATTGAAAATATTATAAATACAGCAGAACAAAGTTATGGAATATTATTCCTCATGAGGCTATAATAGCACAACACCTTATTGTATCAATGTAAATTTTTGTACCATTTTTCTTTTTAATTTTAATCACTGAGTATGTATGATTCCTTAAGTCATCTAAATGTTTTCGTATATTTCAATAAAATATAATCTGGAATTGGGGGAATAGAGAGCCTTACAAAAGACCCACTCATACTTGTAGCAAGTGAAGAGCATGGAAACACACAGCACATTTCTGCATATGCTTGGGAGTTTCTGTAGCCCTGTGTCAGGTTGTCAGCTAGAACTTCTCCATGCAGTCGGTATGCCTTTAACCACCACCCCTCACTATCTCCTCCCACATCCAGTTGTTGCCTCTAATATAACTGCAATTTCTAATTTTCAGTAATCTAGAAAAATAGATAACCCAGCTATGTAAGATTTGTACGCCAAATAGAGCTCAGAATAGAACTAGATAGCCTGCCTTACTTTCAGGGGTTCGGTAGTTTCTTTTATGTTGTCCAAATGCTTTATTCCCTTTAATGTGTTTCACGTCTTCTAGAGGATTTACGATGATGGGAATCTGACCTGGAATCATATAGTGGTGATTTAAAATATTGTTTTCATGCAAAGTGTCTGCAGGTATATGTAAAAAGATTTTACATTTTTTATGTTGATGGTTATTATATTGAACATTATGAGGTGAAGAATTTTGAATTTAATTTATCAGTAAACCAGTTAAAATAACAACCAGGCTTTTGGGGCAGGTGCAAAAGAGAGCCTGCCATCTCATCTGCTTATTTTACATCAGAAAATGTATACAAAGAGTTTTGTTGTAATAAAGTCCTACCCTTAGAATAAAAGGTAAAGAAGGAAATAAATTTTTTTGTTATCCTATTTGATCATTGATACTAAATAAAGAATCTCTCACAGGTGTTCCTTAGTGATAACTGTTTAATGCACACCTGGCACTATTCTGAATCAACATTGAATTAAAAATAGATGAGTAAATAAAGAGATAAATAAACAAACAGAAAAATGCATAAATAAATAAAATAATCAACTAATTAGAAAGGATTTAAACAAAAGATTCTTTCTGTAGGGACAACTATTCTATCCTCATAATTCTGTAAGAAATTAAATAGACTTCATTGTTAGATTTCTTAGAAAACCAAAACTAGGAACACTTTCGGACTGGTAAAAAGTCTGGTGATGACACAAGGAAGTCAAAGTTCCAGGCAGGTAAATTCTAGTGCTTATGTCTTGACAGTTTCTTTATCAAATTCACATATACTTGAAATCAAGTACCTGTAATAGCTACACTCCTAGAGTGAACCAGATGGTAGTTGAGTTCAGAAAACATGTAGTCAATATTCAACTCTTTCACTGGACTATTTGACTTGAGCAAACAATTGAAAACACTTCAGGTTCTTTATATAAATCCCAACACATTTATAGTTTTAAAAATATAAATCCAAAAAAATCATAGCAAATACTTTCTGCTGTGGGTTGATCGAATTGTGTCCCCCAAGGTTCATGTATTGGAAGCTTAAATTCCCACTGTAACTGTTGAGGGTGGAAAATTCTATTATGGTAATTGAAAGGTGGGGACTTGAAGAGGTGATTAGATTGCAGGACCATGCAGTAGTGAATGGATTAAAAATGGTGGTGTTGGC
The DNA here is from genome assembly GCF_000696425.1 of Galeopterus variegatus. Lineage (NCBI taxonomy): Eukaryota > Metazoa > Chordata > Mammalia > Dermoptera > Cynocephalidae > Galeopterus > Galeopterus variegatus. Next base: position 190,555 of record NW_007727901.1, read on the forward strand.
TGTGGTTTGGAGGGTTTTAAAAAGAGAGCGAATGAGCAGATTAGTCTTTGCTCTCTCTGCTCTGCCATTTCACGATGTGATACCCTTTCATCACTGAATTCACCACCAAAAAAGCCTTCAACAGGTGTGTTCCCTGGACTTTGTCTTCCTAGCCTCTGAAACTGTAAATTTTATTTTCTTTAAAAATTACTCAGTTCCATATATTTTGTTATAAGCAACAGAAATGAAGTGATATACTTTCCTAATGAGGACATACATAAAAATGGTAAATACCTATCAGTAAATTCCTATTATAATGTGGTTACTACGTATATGCCCTTCATTTATAATTCATATCATATTGCATTCATATTATACACAGGAAACATATTAGATATTATTTTTATTCTTTGACATCAAAGAGGTACTTACATTTTGTTATACCTGTCACGGTATAAAATATCTATAACTATTATAACATTAGCTATCTTAAACTGCATTTTTCTAATGTTCTATTTTAGAACCCTTAATATCAATCTATGTTCAGCTTTGATCAACACTTGGACATCAGTAGGGAAAGATAAGGGCGGGAAACATATGCCTCAGTTTGGCACGACTAATCTTGATGCTCTGGTTTTAGTATCCCTGTAATTATATTTGGTTTATTTTTTTCCTAGATTAATATTCTGTTATTTAATGCTGCACCTCCCTGTTCTGGACCCTTGTTACAAAATTTATTTTCACATGTATTTTGCTTTCAGTCTTCTCTGTAACTGGGTTTATTAGTGACTAAGTTGTAAATACCACCACTAGATCTCCTTGATACCAAGTGTCTCTGGTAAGAAATAATTAAAATAACTATTTACAAAAACTATTTGTATATATTTACATATATATGAATATATGTGTGTATATATCTTTCATATTTTATATATCTTGTACAATACCCATAAATTTTGTATCTCAAGAATATGTTTCTTAAAGGGCTTATGCGTTTTCCTCACTGTTATCCAGTTCATAAGGGAAGTTTCTCCTCTATATTTTAAAACATAGCTTTGTTCAGGGTCGAAGAAAAAAAAGTACCATCAGCATTATCCCCACTGATTCACAATTTATTTGCTTACCTCTGTTTGATTTGTCACCATAACTAGATTGGTAATGGCAAAAAAGTTTTATCTTTAGCACCAACACTAGTCAATTAGTACAAATGACCTAGAATTCTGTCATGAAAAATTTATTTTCTTAACTTTTATTTGTTACTTCGTAATTGGAGATAATTGTAGATTCACATGCAGTTGTAATAAACAATACAGAGAAATGCAATATACCCTTTGCCCAGTTTCCACTAATGGTAACATCTTGTGGAACTGAATAGTATAATAACACAACCAGGAAATTGGCATTAATTCAATGCACCAGCCATATTTAGATTTCATCACTTTTACACGTACTCGAGTGTGTATATGTATATGTGTATTCAGCTATGTACAATTTTATCATATGTGTCACCACCATCACAGTCAAAATACAGAACAGTTTGATCCCAAGAATCCCTCATGGTATCCTTTTACAGCCGCAGCCACCTACATCCCTTCCTACCTTCCTAACACCTGGCAACCATTAATCTCTTTTCCACACCTATAATTTTGTCTTTTCAAGAATGTTATGTTAATGTAAATTTGTGATATTGGCTTTTTTCACTCATCCTAATTCCCTTGAGTTCTAAGTTTTTATGTCCGTTGATAGTTCATTCATTTTTATTGTAGAGTAATATTGCATTGTATGGAGGTGCTGCAGTTATATTTTCCCAATGAAGTGCAATTGGGTTGGTTTCAACTTTTGATTATTACAAATAAAGCTGCTCTGAACATTCTTGTCAAGGTTTTTGTATGATCATAAATTTTCATCTCTCTTGAGATAGATGTTCACAAATGCAATTGCTGTTTCGATGGATAAGTACATGTTTAGTTGTATAAGAAACCTCCATACTCTTTTCCAGAGTCTCTATCATTTTACATTTCTGCCAGCAATATATGAATGATACAGTTCCTCTGCATCCTTGATATCATTTGCCACGTGTTTTCACTATTTTACTCTGATAGGTGAGTAGTGATATCTCATTATACTTTTAATTTGCTGTTCTCTGTTGACTAATGGTGTTGAACACATTTTTATTAATCTGTGTCTTTTGTTCGTTTTCTGATTTTTTCAACTTATGAGTTTTCACAGTTCTTTATATATATGAAATACAAGTTCTTCATCATATGTATGATTTGAAAATATTTTTCTCACAATGCATAGTTTGAGACACTATAATTTAAATTTTTCGTTGGGTTTATAGAGTCCCATGACAGTTTAGCAATGTGTACCAGAGAAACAGGAGAGAGACTATAAAAAGCTTAGTTTTTTTACAGATACATTTTTCATTCCTATCCTAGACATCAAGCATAGTTCAAACTTTAAATAATTGAACATATATACTCTACTGCCTTTGCTTCCCATCCCTCCCAATCTGTTCAATTAGAATGACATATACAAACCAACCTTGTAATTTATTACAAGAGTGATAGACTTTGATAGCAATAATATTATTCTGACTATTCATGCTTGTGTTCAATTCTTGGAAAGTCATTTTAAAAATTATCAGATTGAATATTTAATAGAAAAAAACATGTTTAACCACTTATATAGATTTTACTGATGTAAATAATTCAATTTATAAGTGATTGTTAGGTTCATTCAAACTTGTAAAACTTATATACTGCTATTGAATGTTGGAGTTTATTATATTCTGATGGCACATTTCTGCCCGCTTTTATAATAGAAGCATATTTGGGCTAAATTGCTATTACATAAAATTCATATTGAAGAGTCTATTTTTTTCTGCATGTGGTTAAACAACACGATAAAAGAAATCCCAACACATAATCTCTTTCTTCTCAGTTGCAGCCAGAATTATTCTTAAATTTGTTCTTGAGTTGATGGCCTCATGTTAACTTTTTCAGAATTGTACAGTTATGCTGCTCAGTAGGAAGAGGAAGAACTCACTGCATTTGGCACATGACAAGACTTTCATACAGGTGGGCCACAATACATGGAAGGTATGGAAGAAAGGTTTCCCCGGAATCCACCTAGCTATTAAGATACTACTAAGTATTTACTTCAACCTTAATTTAAATTATCTGATTATATGCATTCATCGCTGGTTGATGACCACAAACTTATTACAATGATATATCTGTGGATTAATGGGTACAAAACTTTGCTATCTACCCTAAGTGGATCATTGTGCAGTGTATTCATGTATTAAAATAACATGTTATATCCCACAAATATGTATAAATAAATGTTAATTTTTTTATGGAAAGACAGTCATGCTTTTCACAGGCAAAATTAACTACTTTGTCCAGTGTCACATATATCTGTGGATTAATGGGTACAAAACTTTGCTATCTACCCTAAGTGGATCATTGTGCAGTGTATTCATGTATTAAAATAACATATTATATCCCACAAATATGTATAAATAAATGTTAATTTTTTATGGAAAGACAGTCATGCTTTTCACAGGCAAAATTAACTACTTTGTCCAGTGTCACCTTAGAGTGAATGTATAAATGAAATGAAGACCATATTTTCTAAATCCCTTTTATTTTCTTACTAAATAGCAGTTAATTATTTGTTTCAAGTGTATTTTTTGCCTACCTAAAAAGAATCACAAACTTTAATTTAGAAGCAATCTATGAGATTGGTACGAAAAGGCCCCATTACTTCTTGGCCCACAGACATTCTCTGTAATGCTTCCCTCAGAATCAGGTGTCCAGCCATTCGCTCACCCCGTGTAACGCAGGCTTGTACCATGATGATACATTCTAGGGTGAACGTCTCAATCCAGGTATATGAATCTAATTCTGTAGGCTCAATACAAAGATTTACCTAAGATTCTGATGTGATAAATGACAGAATCCTGCTCAAAGATTTTGCCCCTTCAATTAAAACAAAAAGTTCACCTCTTTTAAATGAAAAAGCACATGTGGATTTTTTCTTCTATTCTTAGGCAAATACACAGAGATAAATGGAAAATTGCAGTTGGCTCTCGATGTCTGCAGAAGTTTGGCTCTAGGACCTCCGTGGATACCAAATGTCACAAATACTCGAGTCCCTTATATAAAATAGCGTGGTATTTGTATTATGTTTTATTGTTGTATTGTTATTTATTTATGCTCTGTGGTTGGTTGAATCCACGGTTGCAGAACCTGTGGATACGGAGGGCCAACTGTATTATTGTAGTCACAAGCATTCTTGCTTAGGTTTATATTTGTATAAATCTGACATTAAAATAATGTTATTAGCAGTGATGATCTCTTCAATATTGAATATATAGCACTTTCATTTTTAAGTTATTTTATTAATCTTTGAATTTTTGCAGCAATGTAAAAATTACTTTTTAATTAGATATTACAGTAAAAGTGAAAATAAAAAAGACAGAAAATAGATATTTTAGAAGACGCTCATGCATTACTTATCTTTTCCAGATTATGAAAAGGACAAGTTGGTGTGAAAGTTTCACAAAAAGACTTAATCCATAGGTCATCCATAAAGCACATTTGCTTTTAAGGTCAGACTCATGTTAGAGGATTTGGTCATCTAAAAAATAATTTAAATTACAGAATGAATATATTACTCCTAAGAGGTATTTTATTCATTTTAAATTACAGGAGATGAGGTTTATGAAATCATGCTCCTTTAACTGGTTTACCAATAGATTAAATTCAAAATTCTTCACCATATAATATTTAATATATTAACCATCAACATAAAAAATGTAAAACCTTTTAACATATACCTGCAAACACATTGAATGATAAAATATTTTAAGTCACCACTATATGACTCCAGGTCAGATTCCCATCATCCTAAATCCTCTGGAAGACGTGAAATACATTAAAAGGCATAAAGCATTTGGACAACATAAAAGAAGCTACCAGCCCCCTGAAATTAAGGCAGGCTATCTGGTTCCATTTTGAGCTCTATTTGGCCTCCAAGTCTTATAAAGCTGGGTTATCCATTATTCTAATTTATTGTAAATTAGAAATTGAAGTTGTATTAGAGACAACAACTATATGTGGGAGGAGATAGTGAGGGGTGATGGTTAAAGGCATTCTGACATCATTGAGAAGTTCCAGTTGACAACCTGATATTGAGGGCTACAGAAACTCCCAAGCATATGCATAAATGTTCTGTGTGTTTCAGCACAGAACAAGAATGGAGATACATAATGATGGTTATGAATCATCAAGAAAACAACTACATTATGTGTTGTGTCCTCTATGACGGAAGGAAGTGAAATGTACTCTGTGGTTTTGGGAAGGATTCAGTCAAAAAAAAAAAGAAAGAAAAAAAAGAAAGAAGGAAGGAAGGAAGGAAGGAAGGAAGGGAGGAGCGGAAGGAAGTGAAATGTACTCTGTGGTTTTGGGAAGGATTCAGTCAAAAAAAAAAGAAAGAAAAAAAAGAAAGAAGGAAGGAAGGAAGGAAGGAAGGAAGGGAGGAAGGAAGGAAGGAGGGAGGGAGGGAGGAAGGAAGGAAGGGAAAGAAAGAAAAGAAAGAAAGAAAGAAAGAAAAAAGAAAGAAAGAAAAGAAAGAAAAGAAAGAAAGAAAGAAAGATAAAAGAAAGAAAGAAAGAAAGAAAGAAGAAAGAGAAAGAAAAAGAAGAAAGAAAGAAAGAAAGAAAGAAAGAAAGAAAGAAAGAAAGAAAGAAAGAAAGAAAGAAAGAAAAAAGAAAGAAAGAAAAGTTAAAATGAGTCGCTGACACCTGATGGGACAAACTTTGTTTATTTGGACATCTCATTTACATAAAATATGGTTTCATGATAAAAACCTCTTTGTTTCTCAGAGGACTTTATCCTGAAACAAATTTGGATCATAAAAATATACACGTCCAATCTATCCAAAATCTGACTTGGAATTCTGGTTCCATTCCTTAGTAATATATGTGACCTTGGGTAATAGAGCCTCTGAGTCATTGGCTCCTCTTTGGAGTCATTAGGTTTCACTGCAGATCAAACAGGAGTATGGAAGTGAAAGTAAAGTCACGCGTAATGAAGGAGTATTACTGATATTCCTGCCAGGACTGCTATTTTGGTAACTGTGAGCATTTGAGATTCTGTAGTAATTTTTTTTAAAGACCAAAGTCTAACAACAAGCTTGCAGACTGTAAGGAGATTTTATTTATTTTTATTATTTATTTATTTATTTATTTATTCCTTTTTTGTGACTGGTAAGGGGATCGCAACCCTTGGCTTGGTGTCGTCCCCACCGTGCTCAGCCAGTGAGCCACCGGCCATCCCTATATAAGATCCGAACCCGCAGCAGGAGCGCCACACTTTCCTGAGTGAGCCACGGGGCCGGCCCAGGAGATTTTATTTTTTAAGATACGTGTTTGGATATCATGTAACGTAAAGCATGGGTTGGACTCAAGTTCAGATGCACATCACTTTAAACTCTTTGGAATATAATAGAGCACGTGAAAATGTACACAACATGGGAAAAACTTAAACAGAAACATGGAATCTTTGAAATAAGAGACCCTCAAGCTGTAACTCTCAGGTTTAAGTGGACTGTAAATCTTAAAAATTGGGTTTATCTGTTTTCCACTTTATTGCAGATTAGAAGCAACTAGACATGGGAGTAGGTAGAGAGGAGTGGTGGTTAAATGCATTCTGACAACATCGTTACAGCTGACAGCCTAATATTGAGCAATACAGAAACGGTTTCTAGCTTGCACCTCACCATTTGGAGGAGGTGAAAAGGACTAAAATTGCAAATAATTTTCAAAGTACCCCAATTTATCTTGTTCTTTCACTCTAACTTCCTGCTGACGTTTACCACTGTTTGACCTTGAGCCATGTTGATGCAGATAGGACAGAAGCAAGTTGATGACAAATAGGAACTGAAGATATGTTTAAAGAGCATGAAAAAGAGAATTCTGTGACTGAAGCACAAAGGCCAGTCATAACAGCTTTGGTTGAGAAAGTCGGGAGACTGGAAGAACATTCTGAAATTTTTCTGAAAGAGTACAGACATTTAACTATAGACTTCATAAGCAGTGAGGACGAAGGCACTTAAGAGATTCTCATTGCATGTGGCAGTTTGTTGTTGCCATTTTCACCATCAGTTTTGTTTTTCCCATTTTGAGGGGAAGGGTATTTTTTCTTTTTAAAACTTTACTAAAAATGGTGTTCTTGCAAATTAAGTCTGAGTTATATAAGTGTAGTGAGATGCTGAAGGGAGGGTTTACACTCCACATCCCCATTTAACTGGTATGAGCTCTGTTCAATACAACTCTCTGCGATGAGACAAATGCTTTGTAATCTGTGTTGTCCATTAATACATGGAGCCATTAGACACATGTAGCTGCAAAGCATCTCAAATATGACTAGTATGATCAAGTAAATAATTTTAAAACTTTATTTGATTTAAATTTAAATTAAGTGGTCAAATGTGACTTGTGGTTATAATATCAGACAATACGGATAATCATGATATGATTTTAAATATTAAAGTAATTCAAACAAATGAAGTGTATTAGAACCCAAAACATGTAAGAAAGTCTTTTTTTGTGTAAACTTAATGTGAAGAGCTCATGACAGTTTGAGAGGCTCTTCATTGCAGCTAAATGTAAAGAAAATGGCATCAAATATTCCAAAAATAGTTTTCTCCTCAGTCTAATTCCTGCCCTGAAACTGAGGAGTATTATCAGGGCACCAAGGGAATCACTGAGGCATCTATGCTTATGTTTATGCAAGAGAAAGGCATATCGGAGGACTTAGAATAAAAACATTTTTTTTTCTCAAGATGAAGGCAAATCAGAAAAATTGTTAGAGAGCAAGTGATCTCAGGAAAAATGTTATTTATTTTAATGATAATCTCTATTATCTCAGGCAAGAATAGCTGACATTAGAAAAAAGCAGTAAATAATTCCTTTTGGTGAGAAAAATAGAGGATCAAGTTCCCTTTATCCCTCCTAGAATAAAATAGAACACAGCAATAGATGTTTAATTATTTTTTAAAATGACTTTTTAATGGACAAAATACAAGAAAATATTAGGCTTAAAATATTATTTATAAATGTTATTTGTAATGATTACAATTATATAAATTTGTGTATTCATGTTTACTAAGTGCTTATAAACACAATTATTTATAATTTTATTGTAATTTGTTTTGTTCACTAATATTAAAATACTATAATATTACAACAATTTGAACATTGATTCAAAGTGAATGCTTTTAAGATAGAAATACATTATATGTGCAATGGAATTTTTTTAAATAATACGTGAAATGCATTGGCAGTAAGCTAGGAGGGACTGTAAGAGAAGGTTTCCTAAGCTGATAGAAAATGTATTTTCCTTATTCAGAATATTTTTTCCACCCCCTCTTTCTCTTCATTTTGAAAATTTTCTTATTATGTAATTAAGGAATAACAAACATCCACACTTCTTTTCAAAGAGCATACACGAGATTAATGATTCAGTTTAGTTACCACGTGTTTAACAAAGGTAAAATTTCTTCTTCAATGGTAATTCCATTGGATTAGGAAATAGAGTCAATATAATTAAACTGACCAATTAGGTTAATTTTGATGATTTTGTCTGTTGGTTCGACCTTACATTAAAATTATTTATGTCTCTTAAGAGTCAAAGATTCTCTTTATAAAAATAATCACAAAAAAGTAGGGGGAGAAGACATTGATTATAATTACTATCTCAATTTGATTATCTCATGTAATGGATAAGGTAAAAAACTTGAACATGTAAGAGAATACATAATTTTTTAATCTTAATTTCTAAGAGGAGAATGTATTTTAAGACTAAATACATTTATCAACTGACATTTTAAGTGATAATACTAGCAGGTTATGTATTTCCTCCTTAGGGGTGGTGATGGGTGGTGGAATGTAATGATTTTGCGTGTCATATAACAAAGCTCTGTCCTCCGTAGGCACAGAAAAGCTTTCGCTAACTGAAGTAACATAAATGTTTTTAAGTAGTAATATCTTTAAGGAAAATTTTATCGTATTTCCAGAATGTGTGATTTCTATTCATCATCCTCTAACATTTTTGTTTGTTGACTTAAACAAAATCATTTCTGAAAGGAGAAATACTATTTTTTTATTCTAACCTTGGTCAACCTAAGAAGATGAAATACCTTAACACAGACAAAATATCTCTCATTAAATGTAATATAAAAGAAGATATTTTAAAAATGGCTGTAGTTTTCTTAGCTTTTCCCACCAAGAAATTTCTTTCAAATTCTCTAAGTCTTTTTACATCAAACATTGATTGTTATTATAACATAGAATGTAAAATGATCCTCAGTAGGAATGGGTAGAAATACAGAAACACTTATTATTACATGAACAGCTGTTGATTGTGTATACTGTTGCCCACTGTATAATAGATGATCTGTGAAAAATCACAGTTCAACAGATATGAAGTTTCAGTTATGTGAGATGTCTAATTTCTAGATATCTCCTTTATGACATTTTGCATAGAGTTAACAAGACTGTATTGAGCACTTAAACATTTGCTAATAAATAATAAATAAGGATTAATTTCATTTGCAGTAAGTAATAATGAGTTCAAATGAGAAACAAAACTTCTCATCTGGATATTAATGATTAGTTTAATGTTGAGAAAAAGTAAAGGAAGAAGAGCATTTCAGGTTGAGGAAAATGATAAATCTGGGATTTCTGCACATTCATGAATCTTAGTAGCAATGGTAAACTTGGAGATTTGGGTACATGTGAATATATAGTAGAAAATGAATGTGGAAAGTAGATTGGAATGCCCATGTGAAATGTGTTTACATGCTTATTGGTATATAGTATAATAAAAGTTTGTTTCCTTTTATATTTTCACCAGAAAAGGGGCAGTGATTTACACTGTGCTTTAAAAGTTAGTTACTGATTGAGATGGATGAGATGGGTGGAGAGACAAGAATGTGCAGACAGGGAGATCTTTTATTTTAATTGAAGGATTTTATTTTTTTAAGTAAAAACTCATTAATTATACATATTTGCAAGGCGCCTAGTTATATTTCAATACATGCCTACATATGTAGTGATAAAATCTGTGTAGTTAGCAAATTCATCATTGCAAAAATTTATCATTTCTTTGTGATTAGAACATTTGAGCTCCTGTCTTCTAGTCATGAGGACACATAATAAATTATTATTAATTGTAGATGCCTAGCACTACAGTTTATCTCTAAAACTTATCTTTCCTATCTCACTATAATTTTGTGCCCATTCACCAACCTTTCACTATCTTCCTCCCCTTCCCAACCTCTAGTAACAACAATTCTACTCTCTATTTCTAGAGGTTCAACTTATTCTTTTTTTTTAGCTCCCACATATAAGTGAGAATATACAATATTTATCTTTCTGAACCTAACTTATTTCACTTAACATGATGTCTTCAAGGCTTCTTCATTTTGCCACAAGTGATAGAATTTTTTTTAATGGTTAGATAGTATTCCATTACAAATATATACCACATTTTCTTTACCCATTCATCTGTCAATGGATACCTAGGTTGATTCCATACCTTGGATATTATGAATAGTGCTTCAATCAACATGGGAGTGCAAGTATATCTTCGGTACCCTAATTTCAATTCCTTTGGATAAATACCCAACATTAGGATTGCTGGATTACATGATAGTTCTTTTTTTTTTTTTTTAATTTTTGAGCAACCTCCATAAGGTTTTACGTAATGAGTATACTAATTTATGTTTCCACTAACAACATATAAGGACTTTTTCTGCATCCTTGTCAGTATTTGTTATTTTCTGTCTTTTTGATAATAACCATTCTAACTGGAGTGAGATGGTTCCTCAGTGGGTTTTGATTTGCATTTCCCTGATGATTAGTGTCATTCAGCATTTTTCCATATGCCTGTTGACCATTTGCATGTCTTCTTTTCAGAAATGTTTATTTAGGTAATTTGCCCATATTTTTTTAATCCACTAGAAGAAAACATAGGGGAAACACTCCAACAAACTGGTCTGAGCAAAAATTTTTTGAGGAAGACCTCTAAAGCACAGGCAACAAAAGCAAAAACAGACAAATGGGATTACATCAAGCTAAAAAGTTTCTGCATGGCAAAAGAAACAATCAACACAGCAAGAGGCAGCCAGCAGAATGGGAGAAAATATTTGCAAGCTATTCATGTGACAAGGGTTTAACCCTCAGAATATACAAGAACCTTGAACAACTCAACAGCGAAGAAACAAATAATCAGATTAAAAAACAGGAAGGTCTTTTAACAGGTTTGTTATAATAGGCAAGGCAAGGCAAGCATATAGACTAAGTTAATGACAGTGGGGTTCTAAAGAAAATATATTCAAATGATATTACGCATTTTGAAATCTGAGGAGACATAATTGAGAATACAAAATGTCCTCAATACTAGCAAAAACTATAATAATTAAAACTAGATAATATTAAAGATAGGTTTAAGTTGATGATGAATTGTTCTATACATGATGAAATGATGGCGTCATGTGAGATGATTCCTTATGTCGATTCATATGGTTTCTGAGTATTTCTGTGCCTAAGACACTAAGACTGCAACCAAATCTATCCAATATTTATGATAATAAAGTTGAAATAAAGAATAGGTTATGAAACAGTGATGTTTAGATAAGTCAATATTTTGCTTACCAAAATATATGAGTAATTATATGTATGTGGTATGTATAGTAGAAATTCTTAGGGCAAAAAAAAATGACTTAATTTTTTCATAACTTAAAAATGCATTAAAATTAAACATAATATTAATTGCTTATAAACATATAGACAAGGATAGAGAGGGCAATAGTAAAAAACCTTAAACTGTACATCTAACTCCTGGAAACACTTTTATTGAAAAGAGTACTTAACACACGTTTATTTGAATATGGCAACTTTCAAATTTACTATTTCTCTACCCTAACCTTAAAGCAGAAAACAAAGAGAGGCAAAGTAGCTCCTTTTTATCAAGTAATCAAGATTCCTGTAATTTCAAAATTTTTTATTTCAAAAAATATCTGAATTTTTAATCATAACCCTGATTTCTTACATAATCTTACTAAGTTTTAAGAAATAAGCAAGAAATCTATAAAAACTAGAACAAATTCTACTTTTTATGTTTTTGAAACTATATGATTGATAAGAAGTAAAATCTATATGCTTCTGCTCCAAACATATTAACTTCTATTTCTGAAAAAAAGTTGGAAAGAAATAAGGAGATTTAGGAGAACTTTGAATAGAATATTATCTTTACTTGTTTTAAATTTCAACTAATCTGCAGATGATGGTAATCTAATTAAAATTCTGATTTTTATCATTTAAATATATTACACTAGAAAATTGAACAGTTAACTTTTCTGAAGTAAATGAATTTGAAGATGAAATCCATAAACAACTGCAATTGTTTTTGTGTTTCATAGTATGTCTAAATAAAATTAAAATATTATAACAATTTTTAAAAGTACCCCAATCCCTCTGTGTAAGAATGATGTCTATGGTATTTTCATTCTAGACATTCCATTGTTTCTTTACATAGAAAAAAAAAAAAAACCCACTATGTTGTAAAGCTCCAACCAAGGAAATTATAAAATAAACTATTCTATTTGCTTTAGCGATTTTTTAAAAATTTGTTTCCACTCCCAAGTTTGACAATTTATTTCATCCAAATACATTGTTTTTTAATTCAAATTTGGCTTTTCTTCCTTTTCTACCTCTAAAAAATTTTATTAAATTGTTTTATGGATATTTATGTTATAAGTTAAGTGATTTTAAAATTTCAATGAAAAAATAATAGGGAAAGTCTGAATGTTGCTGTATGTTGGCTCTATCTTGGTCACTTTTAGCAAAATCCAATAAGAGAAAGTAAACCAATTGAACTAACCTTAAAGCAGAGATGGGAGGAAATGCAATTTAGTGAGTGGAGGTATTTTCTAAGCTCCAAATTAGAAACTACGAAAGGTCAAAAAATCCATTTTGTTTGTGCATGTAAACTGAGAAGGTCTGAAAGCTCCACCCTAAAACGAAGCTGAAACTAGGACCCGTCACACAAATGTGATGAACCTGTTGGCAAAGGCAATGAGTCCACTGGAAAAGTGAGTTTAATTGGTTTGCTTTCACGCAGATGCTCATTATTTAATATCGCCACAGCATAGCAGCCATTAAACTAAGGAAAGGGATATAGAGACAGCCTGGAGTCCTATAAGTAAAATATTATTGTCTTCAGGTTTATAAACTGTGGGCATAGAAAGTCCTCGTCTGTCGGATTATTAGGAAAAAAAAAAAATAAACTAGAAGCCTTCTAAGTTTTTGACAGAATGGTATTACCAAAGGAACAAAACCCTGACATACAACTATCTGTACATATTAAAGTCTTAGAAGAATGCATGGAGTGCCCAAACATCATCTTTAAAAATTCTGCTGCTGAAACTGTGCAGACCCTAAAAAATGATGTACTCTTTCAGCCCACCTCATGGTCATGCAAGATAATAGAAAAGAAAGAACCTCCTTGATGTAAAAGACAGGGTCCAAGGGATCATGTTAGTCCCAGAAAGCAGAACTGAGCTGCTAGAGAAACTAATCAAGGACCGTGCTCCACTGTGAGGCCAGGGGGCTGAAATATTATGCAGCAGAAATAGTACCTATGAGGTTTTTTTTCATTTCTCCTTTTCTGAATTGGCTATTTTATCTTGAATATCCTTTTACATTTTCACATTACATATCACATGCTATACATTGTGTATATTAAGGGCAAATAGCTTGTCTTTTTTTAATTACAAGATCAGCAGACCCCAGATTTGAACTTGATTGAGAAGATTAAACATAACTCACATATCTTTGACTTTCAATAGGGAAAGTTAAATCTATAACTTGATAAGGAAATTACATTTTTCTTTCCTAGGAAGCTGTTAAGCGTATGTCTCATGCATAGGAAAGAAAACGGGAATAGATTTTTGGGAAGCTGGAGTTGACTTGAGAAAAGCAAAACAAAGCAATTAATATCTGTTTTCTTTTTATTCTTTAATAATATAACCTTCTTTTATTCAAAGTGGCAATGCACCCAGCTGTAACACAGTATTTCTCAGTCTCTTTGGTGTCTGGCCAGTAATGTGTAAGGGGAAATGATACGTGGAAATTTTGGAAAGGCTACTCACTGGGAACTGGCTCAGCTGGAAAGTAAGTCCTTGTTACACTTCAAGTAACACTTTCCTCTTTCCCACTGTTGGTGGAACTGTAAATTAGTACAACCATTATGGAAAAATGTATGGAGGTTTTTCAAATGACTACAGATAGAGCTACCATATGATAGTTCTTCTTTCCTCTTGACTCAAATATAAATGTTTCCTAAAGCTGTGTCATTCATTTCTTTCTTTCTCTTCTTTTTCCTTTTTTTAAAACTTTTGGAATGGAATGCAAAGTCTAGTAGGAGGCCACACTTGCAATAGCTTTATGGGAGTTACAAAAGGAGCCTTAGGTCACTTACTTCTGGACTTTTTGCTACATGTGAGAGAAATGAACCTGGGTCATGTGTAAGCCATATTTCTAGTCACTATTTCCCTAAACCAAATGTAATTGTTAATTGATACAGGTTATAAACTACAAATATATAAATCAGATTATTTTGGCTGGGTCTAAGTGCTAAGGCTATAACAAAATAGGTTTTTGAAATAGAGAATAATTAGCAATAAGGTAAATCAAAGTCCACTGAGCAGGTGATATTTGAGCTGAAAATCACTAAAGAGCATGTGCTGTGAAGACTTCTGGAGGGAAAACAAATTTCAAGGAGAGGAAAAAGCAACAGGAAAGAACCTGAGTCAGGAAGGATTTGCAAATAACTGAAAGGCCAGAGGATCAGGAAGATAGGAAAAGGAGAGTAGCAGAAAATTATATAAGGAAGAGAGGCAGTTGGCTTACCACACAGAATTATAAAATTTTATATTTTTAAATTATTTTTCATTGAAAAATATTTGACTATACATATTTGTAGGGTAATGTTGAATATTAAAACTGTGTAAAATGTATGATGATCAAATCAGGATAATTATCATGTTGATAATTATGAAATGTAATAATTCCTTCTGTCCATTAACCAGTTTCTCTCTAAACCCTTCCCCTCCCCATTCCCACCTCCAGTAACCACAAGTCTGTTCTCTCCTGAAAATCCCATGGATTATTGTGATTGTCTTCCTTCCTTCGTTCATTCATTCCGTTCTTTCTCTTTCTTTTTTCCTTTCTTCCTTCCTTCCTTCCTTCCTTCTTCTCTCCCACTTATGAATAACAATATGTGGTATTTATCTCTGCCTGTGCCTGGCATGTTTCACTTAATGTAGTTTTCTCCAAACGCAGCCATGTGGCTGCAAATGTCTTTTTTCTATGACTGATACTAGGAATTTCTCTTGAAATGTATGGCTTCTTGATATATTTTATATTTTCTGGAATATTTCTTGGTCATGATTTCTTCAAAAGTTCTTTTACTTCTTTTCCCCTTCCTCTTGTGGGACTTCAGTTGCATATTTTTATTTGCATCTTTCCCTGTACCACTTATATGTTCTTTGATGTATTTTATGTATTGTTCATAATTAACTTCCTCTGCGTACTTTAATGTCAGTACAATATAGTAACTTATTTTTCAGTTCTCCAATTGTCTCTTTAACTGTATTCAATTTACTACTGAAACCATCAGTAATATTCTTTATTCTAGTTATGGTAATTTTCTGTCTCAAATTGCCAGTGTGATTTTTTAAAATAGATTATAATTCTACTGAAATCATCCATCTTATTTATTTACTTGAATATGATACAATTATTTTAAAAGCCCATTAGGATAAGTCTAATGTCTGGAACACATGTGCCTACTTTTATTATTTATTTATTTATTTATTTATTTATTTATTTATTTATTGAGTGAGTGAGTGAAAGTGTCCTTTCAAACAAACTTATTTCCTTGCTTCATGAGAAAGGTGAGTGAGTGAGTGAGTGAGTGAGTGAGTGAGTGAGTGAAAGTGTCCTTTCAAACAAACTTATTTCCTTGCTTCATGAGAAAGTCCATTTTAAAAGTAGAATAGCCAGCATGCAAACACAAAGCTGCAGAACATTAGATAAGCACAAGCTTTTAAAAAATCAGAGTGAGTGAGTGAGTGAGTGAGTGAAAGTGTCCTTTCAAACAAACTTATTTCCTTGCTTCATGAGAAAGTCCATTTTAAAAGTAGCATAGCCAGCATGCAAACACAAAGCTGCAGAACATTAGATAAGCACAAGCTTTTAAAAAATCACATGGCACAGAATGGAATGGTAAGCTGTTAAAAATTAGGAAACGGTTCAACAAAGTAGAAATCAGGTGTGGTTCCCACAGTGGCGTTATCAGTTGAGGTAGTCCACTTATGGTGTGCCTATTTTTATGTTACCATATCTATTTATTTATTTTTATTATTTTTTAAATATGGACACTGTATATGAATATTTGAAGATAATCTAGGTGATGTAACTTTAACCCAGGGAGTATAAACCTTGGCAGATACATACACTGGGAGATTTTCTAAACTCAATCAATAACTGAGTTTTCTAGAGAATGCTTTCAGATTCTCTGAAGGTTAGTATACCTGTAGTTAGCCCCCATCTCCAAGATGTAACCTTGTAAGCTTTTGTCTGGGAGCTTAATATGGTTACCAGAAATCCTCCTTCTTGGTAGGCCTTAAACTACAATCCCCCTCCCCGCTCTGGCCAATTATTTAAGAGTGATGAAAGATCTGCTGAGTTTATAAGCCACCTTTTTCTTGATTTCTTAGCTTCCTTTATGCTACAGCTGAAAAACCTCAAATGCCTTATGGGAAAAAATGGTTGCAGATTGTCACGCTCTCTTCAGTATTCTTACTTTCTCTCCAGAATTTTGACTCCTATATGTTTGGTGGCCTTGTACATATAAATTTCAAATGTTGTCCTCTCATAATTTTGTCATAAATATGACATAATTAAAAATTTTTGGACTACTCTAGCTTTTAGTAGCTACCCTGTTCCTGGCTTCACAAACTCCATCTCAGAGAAAAAGGACTTGAAAAAATATTTTATAGCATGTAGATCTCACCTTAGTGAACTGTTCTTTTTTCGTCCAGAGTATTGGCACATGATGTCACATATTTAAGCAGAAACACATAAGAGGAGGTCAGAAATAATTATATCTTGGTCATGTAAAGCTTGAAATTCCCTTTATACATCCATGTGGATAAACTCACCCAACAATTGTATATACAAGTCTGGTTCATTAAAGAATTCAATCATTGTCCCCCTTATGTGAGACACTTTTCTCATGGCACAGTAATAAAGACACATTTGATTTACAGACATTAAAATACATTAAAATATATTTTAAATAAATTAAAATAACTCTGATCATGCAAATTATGTTTTAACAGAGTTTACATAATATATAATAAAAATCTACAATAACATTTTTTAATATTTTATAATTTTTTTTACTGATATTGCTTATGATTATTTCTTACTCAATGTTGGTTTATAGCATCATAGCACTTTTTTTGTATCTCTGAAACACATTGTATAGTATATAGTTAGGTCCAATAATTGTTTCCAATAACTCTTTAAATGCCATTTTGAGAAATTTTCATGAAAAAGTTTTGCCATAATGATACTGGGCCCAGATGTGTTTGCATGTTCCTTAAGCCTCTCCCTCATATCTTGTCCTACTTAGCACAAAGTGAGGCTTTGCAGTGAATTTTAATGCAACTTAATTACCTTTGGCATGTGTTTATTTTTTGTATTTCTGACCTGTCAGAAACCTTTTATATGCTTTTTAAAAAAATCACATAAGTATGTGTACATTATATTACTATTTAGTTGCAGACTGTCAGGGAGATAACAAAAAGGAGAGAATTCTAACTATTGGGTGTCTAATCTGATTATATTACCTCTCATAAACATAACAACTCTGTAGGAAGTTATTACTGTTATATATGTGTTTATGAAAAATTGAAGTATGCAGGTTAAAAAAATTTTCGTTTTCAATTTTTACAAATTTACTGAATGGTATATAAAGGTTTTATAAGAAACAAATAACCAAAGGGACTGTGCATGGATAGCTGGGATGTGATATGGAAAATAGGGAAAAGCAAAATCAGACTCTGTCACTTGTATAAACATTAGAAATAAATGAAAATTATACTATTTCTTAGTGAAAGTCATACAAGAGCATTTGTTATCCTAGTTTATCTTAAGTACCCTTACATGTTAGAAAATAATACTTTTAAGTTTAAAGTTTCCAAAAAAAGTTTTTAAGTTTTAAAGTTTTAAGTTTCTCAAAGGAAGATATACGAATGGCCAACAAACACATGAAAAATGCTCAACATCACTCAGCATTTGGGAAATGCAAATCAAAACTACACTGAGATACCACCTCACCCCAGTTAGGGTGGCTAATATCCAAAAGACTGTGAATGATAAATGCTGGCGAGGTTTCAGAGAAAAAGGAACCCTCCTACACTGTTGATGGGACTGCAAAATGGTGCAGCCTCTAGGGAAAATGGTTTGGAGGTTCCTTGAACAATTGCAGATAAATCTACTGTATGACCCAGCTATCCCACTGCTGGGAATATACCCAGAGGAATGGAAATCATCATGTCGAAGGGATACCTGTACTCCAATGTTCATTGCAGCACTCTTTACAATAGCCAAGAGTTAGAACCAGCCCAAATGTCCATCATCAGATGAGTGGATAGGGAAAATGTGGTATATCCAAACCTACTTCTAAGAGGAAATGCTACTGATAAAAATATACCATAAAATGTTAAAAAAAACAAAAACAAAAAACAAAGATGCATGACAGACAGGATATATTTATTTGCCACTCTTATGTTAAAAGGCTTATTATCATTATGATACAAGTTATTATCGCAAAAAGAAGAAATGATTAAGATAGGAATGAAAAAGAAAGAAAATGAGTAAAGTTATAAACAGGGTAGGCAAAAGAGGAAATGTAAATGGTTAAAAAACAGTGAAATGACATTTTTCCACACTAAACATTTCAGAAAAGTAAATCAAACAAAATTCCTTTTTTTTTAATTTTTATTTTTTAAATTTTATTTTGTCGAGATACAATGAGGTTGATTATTGTGGCTCATTACCGAAACCCCCCTCCCTCCTCCTTCTCCTCCCTCCCACCCAACAGTGTCCTTTCTGTTTGCTTGTTGTATCAACTTCAAGGAGTTGTAGTTGTTAAGTCTTCTTTCCCCCCACCCCGTGGATTTTGTGTGTGTGTGTCCATCATCAGGTGAGTGGATGCGGAAAATGTGGTACCTCTACACAATGGAATACTACTCAGCTACAAAAACGAATGAAATACTGCCATTTGCAACAACATGGATGGACCTTGAGAGAATTATATTAAGTGAAACAAGTCAGGCACAGAAAGAGAAATACCACATATTCTCACTTATTGGTGGGAGCTAAAAATAAATAAATAAATTCACACACACACACACACAAAATTCCTTTAAATGTGTATAATATACAATGGCAGATAATTTTCCTACCTTTCAAATGGTCAATGATTAAAAACACAAATATTGATAACATCAGTTCTGTTGACATAGAGGAGAATAAAACACATTTTTAAAGAATAATTTGTGAATATTTATTCAAATTATATTTTAAAAGCTGTGTGTCATTTATTCCTACTTCAAACTTTTGGAAATCTATCTTACAGCAATACAAGCACCAGTAGAATCTATACCTGCACAATGAATTTTATGACAGGTTAATTTGTAAAGAGAAAAATAAAACAAAATGACAAACTAGAAACAAACTAAATGTCCATCAAATTGGAAAGACTGAACACGTTATAATAGAGCAAATAGATATTATTTAGATATTGAATGTAGCAATATATGTGAGATTTGTAAAGAGAAAAATAAAACAAAATGACAAACTAGAAACAAACTAAATGTCCATCAAATTGGAAAGATTGAACACGTTATAATAGAGCAAATAGATATTATTTAGATATTGAATGTAGCAATATATGTGATATCCCTATCTCTCATACACACACACACACACACACATTTATTTGCACATACATACATAATTACATTGAAAGAGAGAGAGACAATAAAAGATTAATCCTATTCAAATCTTCACAACCTTTGGTTAGAATATTATTGTCACTTCTGTGTATATCCTCCAACAATCTATGTGTTGTGAAATGTTCTGAACTTTATCTTCCAAACATCATACTTTTACAAGATTTATATTCTTCATTTAGCTTTATGCTAATTTATTATTTAGTTCATTCACAGATTTTTTTTTAATATTAACAATCATTTGATTAACTTCTATGTTCTCTTTCATGGAAGGAACTTCTAATTTCTTCTTTTTTATAGCATCCTGATCTTGCTTTATGCATATCAAACCAAGATGTTCTATTGTTTCAACTTAATCCTCCTTTACCTTTCTGAATTTCTTTAAATGTCCAATTTTTTTTGGTTTTCCCTTCATGTTTACAAATAAAACATGCTCTGATTTAGGTGGCTGTAGAAGTTATTTTCTCTACAGCTGTCTGTCATGAGTGGGCCATGTTTATGGTGGAATACGGATATGAGGACCAGGCTTATTAACATGTGGTTTCAACAGAGGGTAAGTGGAAATCCTGGAACTCCCTGCATTGTTAAAAGAACTTTTTTCTGGGAATCATGACCTACAGTGTATTTACCATTGAGTAGAGTTTCAGTGCTTAACCTTGCCTTTCTTTCAACTCATATTTTTCTGGAGGGCCATGAAATTGAAATTTAGCTTCTTGATGAATTATTTTAATTATTTTTCAATGTCCAGGTCCTGTCTTATAGTGAATGAGCCCTCATTTAATAAACGTTTGGTGTTCCCTTCTGAAGAATCTTACATAACTCTGAAAATGTAGCTTCTGTCTTCATTTCTTCACCAATGTGATCCCACAAGCTGTGCAGCAACCCAAAATTTATTTAAAAAGATTTCATCCACTTATGGCTCTCTTTTCGGTTCTTAACACCTCAACTGGATATTCTTCTACCTGTTTGCTTTAAGCTCCTGATGTCACTTCCCAACCATTCACTAGGCAACACAGCTTTCTCTTACAAGTCATGATCTTCATTTCAAAGGGCTACCCTTTCTTTACTTGTTTGTCATACAACACACAGTCTAATTCTTATTTTTCTAGCTCTAACTTTGCTTACTCCTGTTAGAGCCTTGCCTTTGAACTCCAGGTAAAGATTTTACATTATTGCCATCTCAACTCTGATTCAGATTTGTTCTATAGTTTCCTTATATAAAATGCTACTGATTGCCTTTGACCACAGAATCTAGGAGCCATCCACTTGTGGCTGATGTTGTGTGAGTATTAATCATTGTCCTACAAACTGAAACTGTTCAATGCACCAGTCTGTGGAGCCCTGTTCTGTTTAAATACAATTAATTCATTTGTGCAGCAATGCTCTGAGACATAATAATTGCGAAAATAGTATTTTTCCAGGGGCACCTCATTTTAGTGACAAGGTTGGGGAACATATATTTCACACCATAAGTGCTCACTTCACTTAGCAAATGCATAAGGCATGGTTCAACATTTAT
The DNA here is from genome assembly GCF_000696425.1 of Galeopterus variegatus. Classification (NCBI taxonomy): domain Eukaryota; kingdom Metazoa; phylum Chordata; class Mammalia; order Dermoptera; family Cynocephalidae; genus Galeopterus; species Galeopterus variegatus. The sequence goes on from NW_007727901.1 coordinate 212,216, forward strand.
AGGTTTTTAGTTGACAGTGCATAATTATAAAATATGGTGCCAATGTTGAAATATATTTCTAATCCTATCTGGAAGTCAAGAATCACTGAGCATTTCAATTTCACTGGAGAGGTAAAAGGCTCAGAAGAAGTTGCAGGCAGGAGATAGTATCACAGAAAACTCACAAAGATGGTTTACTAGTTATTGACAGCTCTGGAGTTCCTAAGGACAGCAGGATCTTAAAATAGGAAATTCGCTAAGGGAATTGATAAACTGGATGTTTTATTTATGAGGTGAAGAAAAGCGTTTCTACCAAAACATAATATATTGTAAATGAGAAAAAAAGAACTAAACAGACACAGGAGCTACAAGCGATACTCAGCATTTTGCGAATACTTATTTTAAGCGTGTTCATTCAGGGATGGATAGAATTAAACTTACTTTTTTGTTAATTTTATCTTGCAGTTTAAAATCTGTGCCATTTTTGAATCATTTTTTTAAAAAGCTATTCTATATGGTACCATAATGGTTAATACATGACATTATGCATTACGTAAAATCCATAGAACTGTACAATACAAAGAAGAAGCCCTAATATAAAATTAAGTTAATAATAACATATCAATACTGATTTATAATTATAATAAATATACCACACTAATGTAACATGACAATAATAGGACAAATTGTATATGTGGGTGGAGGGAGGGTACGGGAACTATCTGTATTTTGTCCTCTATTTCTCTGTAAAACTAAAATTGCTATATAAATAAACAAAAATATTATTTAAAATAATAAAAATGTACAATCAAATTAGATAGGTATTGTCAGTGAATATTGTTGCCTGAACCTTAGTATGTACTAGTCTTAATTTAAAGATGATTAACTTCTACCCCATAATTTCATTTCTTAACTTTTGCCAGTTAATATCCTCATACTGACTAACAATCAAGCCTTTCTGATTTTAAATCCTCTTGCCTAGATGTTTTCACTCCTTTATGTGGTGTGCTTCCAGCCATAGGAGAAAAGGAGGCATGCTCTGAGAATCTGCACATTATCCAGAGGAGGCCCTGAAACTCTGCCCTTCTGGGGAGTGGTAGAATGATTTTTTTTTTTTTTTTTTGGTGGTGATAAAAATGCAGTGGCATATTCAATTGTATGCATATGAGTTTAATCATTTCATAATGTACCTAAATTATCTTCAAAGATGGATTTTTTTTTTCCTCCCCAGAAGCTGATGGCTTCAGGTAAAAAGCCTTAGCTTGGCACAAAAGTCACTTTGAAGCACTTTGGATTGCTTCCCAGATCTGCTGTGCCTCACTTTTTACTATATAGTGACATCAGCATTTCATATTTCCAATATTTATTCTAAGTAAAAAGGAATTTTGCAAGCTAAATAAACAATGATATCATTAAATTGGCAACATTGAAGGTATAATAAAAATATCTATATATTTTTTATATCTTTTTAAAATCATGGACTAGAGAAACAAATTTAAAAAGTTGTTTTTATTAATAAGTTTATAAAATTGGCAGCACATAAAAGGTTTTTCTTTTTTCTTTTCTTTTTTTTTTTTTTTGTCCTTTTTGAGACCAGCCGCACCGCACTCAGCCAGTGAGCGCTGTGAGCGCACCGGTCATCCCTATATAGGATCTGAACCCGTGGCGGGAGCGCTACGGTGCTCCCAGCGCCGCACTCTCCCGAGTGTGCCACAAGCTCGGCCCAAAAGGTTTTTCTTAAGCTAAAAAACAAGCATGTTGTTACTTCTCATCATTCAAATGTGACTTATCATTAAATATCACAACATTGAGTCTATCGCATAATTAAGGAAAACACTTTACATATAAAATTTGAGGAAACATCCTTTATTGAATGCTTATACAAAAAATGTTGCTGAAGTGGCAGGAAATGGATCACTGTTTAGTTCACATACATTGACACTGGAAATGACTAGGCTTATTTCTTGTGGGATGTTAGGTTCATTATAAGTAATTGAACTTTATGCTAGTGTTTTATATGAATTATACAGGTAAATAAAGCCTGAAAGTGTAAAGATAAAATAAATTTTTTCAAGTTTATATATTTTAAGGGCATTTTTTCTATCTGTGGTAAGTTGAGCAAGTTGTAAAATTACTTCATGCCAACTAGGGGTTCATACTACTGTGCTGGTTACTGTGGGATCTAACAAGAAGCATGGTATTGATTCCTTAAAAGGAGTAAATAATGTGGGTAGAAAATAAAAAAAACATAAATTTGAAATTAAATTATGATTTAAACAAATAATTTGGGGCCAGCTCGGTGGCGCACTGCTACAGTGCGCCGCTTGGGAGCGCGGCGGCTCTCCGGCTGAGGGTTCGGATCCCACATACAGACCGGCCGCTCACTGGCTGAGCGAGGTGTGGGCACAACACCAAGGGTTGCGATCCCGTTGCCGGTCCCGGTCCGGTATGGGCGCTACACTGAGGGTTGCGATCTGTTGCCGGTCACGAAAAAAGACAAAAAGGAAAACAAACAAACAAACAACAAAAAAAACCCAAATAATTCATAAGAATAGTTGTCATATGAGACATACACATGTAAATCCTATAGAAAAAGGGTGCAGTTTAGATACTGGTCAGAGCCTTGGCTCCATCAACCACTCTGATTCAGAATAGTTCAAACACTTCTGATTAAGAAAGTTTAACCTTGAATCATATCCCCTCAAATATATCTTCCCTCACCACCAATTGTCCACAATTACATCTTTTTCACTTCTGAATTCCTAAATCACTTGTTCATCAAATTATGTATATGTATTTAGGGGTGTGTGGGGGGGTATAAACAAACAAACAAACAAACAAATAAATAAGTAAATAAATTTTACATTTATAATCAACATATAATATTTTATATCACTACCCATGCTTTCATGGATGTATTCAGGCATTTTAGTTATATCATATTTTCATAGCAGAGACCTTTTATATTATATCCTTGGTGTGTCCATTACCCAACAGGATGTTTTATATGAAGTAAGCACTCAATAAATGTTTGTTGATCAAACACACATACTTGAATTGTAACAGATGTAGTTTGTGGCATGTGCCTTAGCCAAAGCCCCTAGAAGAGTCAATTCAGATACCAGGTGAGCCTCTCTCCAGACAAAGACTTAGTGCTGAGACAAGTAATCCATAGGCATTCCAGCAACATATGAAATGTAACAAGACAAGCTCGTCCAATGCTATCTATGGGGAATTGAAACTAAACAAGACAGAGAGACTTTACCATCATAGGTGAGATGTGGTGAATGAGAAAGGTCATAGTGAAGAATCAGGGCTGGAGTCATATTGGACCAAAAGTGAAATACTCAAGCAGAGGTACCTGGCTGAGAGAAGGTACTATGCTCTGTCTTAGTTACTGAAGGCTTTCGAGACAAGTTTCAGTTTGCAAAGATCCACCTGTTTCATTTTTTGCCTGATGAGGTGAAAGACAGAACAATTTTTGTATAACTTAAAAAAAATCAAAATAGCTTATTCAACTCTGTACCACATAAATATGTATAATCAATTATATTTAAATTCAAAAATAAGTCAAAACAAAAATGATTATGAATATTTTATGCTAGAAAACACATGTCCAAATACTTATTTGTTAATCTATTTTAGATTGATAAATGTGTCTTAAACCTAATTTATATATACCAAATCAAATTTTAAAAGTCTGTTCAAAAAGAAACACCAAAATAAATAGAAACACACAGAATCACATACTTTGCTGTTATTGCTATTGGATTGCAAAAAATTTATGTCTGAACAACAAACTCATCATCTATGCTTTGAGTAGCTTTTGAAGTGCAATTTAAAATCTAAATGCTCCAAATTAAAAGCATAAGATCCATTAAGATTCTAAGGTTTTTAATGAATATATTCTATTTGGAATCACAGCATTAAAACAACTAACTGCTTGATCATTCTGTGAGTCAGTTTGATGCCATACCAGAGAACTCCTGATTTAATTGTCTTTAGATGACCAATGTGTTCTTTCCTAAAGTCATAAGCTAAATTGTTTATAAAAAGGTTATAATGTCATTAACACAATCCTAGAAAGAATATCTCAATATGTCAAATTTATTTTAAGGTTGAAGCACCATGTTCAACATTTATACTAGAGGTAATGTTCAGTTTATTAAACTCACCACTGGACTGAATGTGTCAAGAAGAGCCATTTATAGTGATAAATTTTTCAATTTAATTCTGCAAATATTTATTGGGCAATTACAAGTACAAGCCACTGCATTAGACTCAGGAAGACAAGATGAAAAAGACAAGATCTTTGCCCTACATTCTGCAAAGAAAACGTAAGCAATGATATAAGCTTTGTTGTTGCTATCTTCAGAATTAGCTTCAGATATCTTTCCTGAATTGCCATTATAATTTAAAGCTATAAGCCATATTCTTTAAAAAATGTGATTATCTTTGGTCTCCCCAACAAAGTAAATCATAGGAATAAGTTCAATAAACTATTTTGATTATTTTTCTTAAAGGAAACAAGTCTTGAGTGAGCTTTTATAGAAAAGTCACCTCTAGAAGCCAGGGATTCCCACTGTGTTTTCATATCCTCCATGTCATATAATCCCTACTTCTAAATTGCTAGTCAGAGAAGCAAAAGCCCATTGTCTTAGTAGTATGGAGAAGATATTAAGAAGAATTGTTACTTAGGGGTAATTTGAGAGTGTCAGTTTAGCAAGTATGGCCAATTTGAGAGAAAAGTGGGTTGGTGCCATTTCCAATGAAGTGGTAAAGAAACAGCAGAAATTCTCCACAGAAGATAAACACATTTTTGCCTCTATGTTTTAACAATGTGTGAGGAGGACATTAAAATTCTTCAATTTATAGAACTGTGCTTTTTCTAATGTTGAGTCTTGGCAAGTTAGAGTTCCTCACAGTGGAGGTAAGATGTTATCAGGGCCTGTGTGTTGAGTATGATTTTCAGCTTGTCTTTAGCTAAAATATCCAGATAATTTAAAACAAAAACATTAAAATAACCAAATTATTGCAAAAATGGTCACTGCTTATAGCTGCACTAGGATTTCCTAATGCTACATTCATTTTTTATATAACACTGATCTTTATTTTGACATAATAAAATATTGTCTTCAAGGAATAATAAAACATTTCAAGGAGACATAGCTATATCTACCTCTTATTTAAAAATAAATATTATATTACATTAGTTTTTTTTAGTTTTTTTTTAAGTTTGCCATAACAAGGTACCACAAACTGAATGGCTTCAATAACAGAAATTTATTTTCTCACAATTCTGAAGGATAGAAATCAGAGATCAAGACATCATCAAGGTTGGTATTTTTTTCTTTTCTTTTTTTTGCATCTCTCCTTAGCTTGTAGATCTTTTTCCTCTGTCTGTATCATCATGTGGTGTTCTTGTGTGTTTCTGTGTTCTAATTTCCTCTTCTTATAAGGATACCAGTCATATTGAGATAAGAAGCACTCAGTTTCCCTGGGTTCAGGTTCCAGGACACACCTCTGGGTTTCAAGCCACTCCCCAAAGTCTCAGGCCCCACTTCTAGGTTCTCCCCTAGAAGAGAGTTACTGTTGCTTATTGGACCTATTTTTGGCACCAACACAGGGAGATTAGGACCACAAGGGTGGATTTATGCAAATCCAGTAGGTGAGCATGCTCAGTAAAAGGAATTTATACAGGCTTATATGACTACAGTGACTGAGTATGCTCAGTGTAAGGGCATTTGTACTTTGAATGACCTTCCACTAGGGGTGTTAAAAGGCATAGAACACTCTTGAATGTGTTCAGTGCATGTGATAGAATCTGACCAATGAACATGCCCTAAAAGGAGACAAACTGAGCATGTGCAAGACTCTGTTATATAACAGGACTATGTTACATAATGACTCCTTATTTGAATATTTATTAGGAAAAAAGGAAATGTATTAGATGGCGAAATTATAAGAGTCTAATCCTGGGAGAAGGTGGGGTTGTTTCCTGGGGCCAACCTGCAGTTTACTGGCTAAGATGTGTGAACTTTCTTCTAATATCAAGCTTACTTTCAGCAAGTGGCTGATCACTGTCTTGAACCATCCTGCACTCCATACTAAACTTTAAGTGTGTATATCTTACTTTTATATTAAACTTGGTGTGGTCCCTGCTCAGTCTCTGGAGTTATGCCCCATTTTCTCTGTGAAATCTGTATCTCCAATTTGTTACATTAAACCTGTTCTCACTTTGTACTGTGACTTTGCTTTTGAATTCTTTCCTGTGGGAGAATCAAGAACCTGGTAAAAAGACAGGGTGAGTTGAGGCCTGCTATCAAGCCTCCCCAGACCCTCTCCTCAGGGATCAATATTGTATTAGGACCCACTCTATTGACCTCATTTTAACTTAGTTATCTCTCTGAGGTACTGGGAGTTGATACACCAACATATTAATTTTTTGAGGGGGAAGGCACAGGTCAGCTCATAACATATATGAAACAACTATTTCCTTCTGTCCATTCACTTAATGTTTCACTTCGTAATATCTTTTTTCCTAACATAAAAATTGATATAATTTAAACCTTTTCTTTATTCATGTATAGAGATAGAAAAGATTCCTTTTTAGCATATGTCAATATCAAAGTTATTTATTATTTTTTATAATAAAATATTTAAACATGATATACTGGTCAAAATTGCCTTAGATGCAATAATTTTAAAGAACATATGATTAAATTATTTTAATTTAATTTAATTAAAAGATTCAGATTTTAATTTTAAAATATTTTTAGAGTATGTGTTGTGACCAAATAATGTTCATTTCAGCAGAGCAAGACATGTTCGATTCAGGAAGTATGTCAACATAAGTTTTTGAATGAGAAAATTAAAGTATACATAAAACTGTATACCACAGACTGTATACCACAGGAAGCTGACAAATTACACACTAAAATATCTAGTAGCCATTCCTAATTTTAATGTCTATTGAAGAGGAAATAAAATGAAACAAACTAAATATGATACAATACATTTTCCTAGCCAAGACCAATTAATAAAAAGAATAATAAAGTCACAATGATTAATATAATATAAGAGAGAAAGACGCCCATTACCTTGGCCAGTATTTAACTAAAATCTGGAAACATGCTGATGACTTAGGAAAACAGTGTCAGTTCTGATACTTTTAGTAAGTCCTGAAGAGGTTGGCCCCCATGCAAATGGACTCTGTTCTGAATGTTGAATACTTTCTGTGTCTCTTGACCTTAGTTTTGTGTTCTTGTAGCCAATTCTGGAAAACAATAAAATAACATATTATATAGTATAAGCATTCTATTTTATGCCAATAACAACAATTAGAAATAAATTTTAAAGACCATTTGCAAAGTGGCAAAAAATATAAAATGCCTAGGAAAAACTATACAGGAACTACATAGTACACATACAACCATAAAATTATTAGAGTAACTAAGGATTTCTGAATTATAAGAAGAGGCATGAAATTTTCCTGGATTTGAAGGCAGCATAAAAATTTCAATCATGTTAAATTAATATACAAATTTACTAAAATTAAAAACATAATTCATAAGAGACTTCTTGGAATTGGTGAAAATGATTCATACGTTCAAAAGAAAAAATGCGTTTCTGAGAATTTCAGTTGAATTAAAAAAGCACATATTTTTAGACTTAAAACAGAGCTAGTATAATGAAATCAATTATTATTATAATAATATAATAGAATGGAGGAAATATGAAGTTTCAGTGAGAAATAATTGATTTAGACATGATGATATTATGGAAAAAATCAAAGGTGTATTTTCAAATACACTGTAGTTACAGTATATAATTTCTATTCAATTTTAAATATAGTTATTAAAATAAAACTATTAGAGTAATTAAGAAAAAATTATGTAACTAGTTTCAGTGGAGGACTTATTAAGAAAGGCAGGAAATAAAAAAGTCAAACAGAAATACAGTGTTAATATTTTTTCTTATGGAAGAAGACCAAACCAAAATCAGAAATTAAATTATATTAAAAAGAAATGCTTATAATATACAGTTATGTATGGCATAATGATATTTCAGTCAACGGACCACATATATGATGGTGGTCCCATAAAATTATAATGGCTATACCATAGCCCAGGTGCATAGTAGGCTACATCATCTGAGTTTAAGTACACTCTATGATGTTCACATAATGACAAAATTGCCTAATGATGCATTTCTCAGAATGCATCCCATCATTAAGCAAAACTACTGTATGACATGAAAAAAGGGTTAACATCGGGATACAAAAATCTTAATACCAAAAAAATTAAATGAAAATGTAGGCAAAATGGTAAATGGGCAATTCTTATCAGAAACCAATGAAAATATGTAAACAAACAAACAAACAAAAACTAAGATGTAAACATTGCCCTAAATACAATATTTTACTTTGTGTTTTAAAAGTGATTTTATTCCAATCATACTTTGTTTTTATCTTACATAAATCAATGCAATGAAGACAAGCTTTCAAATTATCTTTCTTACACTAAAGATATTTACATAATTTATATACTGTTCGGATTAATTATAAAATGATCACTACAGTCATTGGTAGGGGGTTTAAAATAACAAAGTTGATGGATAATTCAATTTTCTCTAAAACTGTTTAATGGATAAATGTGATTTTACACACAAAAAAAATGTGAATACCTGTTGTAATAATCCTGATCTCAAAAGTAAAGGTTGCATGGCACAGTAAGCTACAATAACCTCATTGCAGTAAAAGTAGACAGAAAGTTCCTTGTAAGCAAATAGCCCAAGAACCTCAATTCTAGATAAGGTATGGAATTTGTATAGATAAATTAAAACAACTTTTACTCATTGGTAAGTGCTTTTATACTGCTATTGCAGTAAATATGTATTAAACTTACCATTTAACCGAGTGCTCTTTCTCAACAATCTTTACGGTACAATATCTCAATAAACACATTTGAAATTTATATAGTTTCGATTATATTTTTAATTATATTGTCAGCCAAGGCATAATCAATGTATATGGCATGTTTGTTTTTCTCTGTAAAATGATTTTTATTAGTAAAATATTCAAATATCTTTAAATGAGTTTATTTTTAATGCTAGGGAAAGCATTGAGAATCGGTGACTTTCACATATTGTTTGGGGGATTACTTATTGCTATCATTATTAAAATATTATTTGTCAGTATTAACCTATGATGAAAAAAGTTAGTTTTTGGGATCTCTTCCATAAATACATGCACCAGGACATAACATATTTATTAATATTTATTACTGCTTACATTATTTTTAACAAATTGAAAAACTTCCATCAATGGAAAACAGTTATATAAATTATGGACCATACATGCTATGAAATATTGCTAAATTTTTATAAGATGGAACTTTAATTAGAGCCATTAAAAACACCACTCGAATTAAATGCCATTAAAGAAATACAATAGGGCAAGTAACTGTGCAATGGGATCATATGTTTGTAAAGCATATGAAAACCATAAGCTATAAAATAAACTGAAAACCTGTATGATGGTAAGTTCATGTAGAACACTATAGAAATATTCACATATCTCTGTTAATAATATACATCTATGGTTGTTAAATTGTAAGAATGAGTAGAAATTAACTTTGTTAGTTCACTTTCCTATTATTTGATTTGTGAAAACAATTAGATTATTTTACAAAAAGTGATTAAGGTCGTATATATTAATAAATGTGTGTGTGTGTGTATATACATACACACACACACATACACCTATCATCCAAGTGTTGCATAGTACTTAAGAGTTAACAATTATTTTTGTTCTAGACCAGCAGTCAGCAAACAATGATCCAGAGGGTAAATCTGGCCAGCAGCTTGCTTTAGTACTGCCAAAGAGTTAAGAATGTCTTTTATCTACTTAAAGCATTGTAAAAACATAAACAAAACAGAAAATTGAAGAATGCACAATAGAATTATATAGCCTGAAAAGCCTGAGTCATTTACAATGTGACTCGTTACAGAAAAAAATATTTGCCAACCTCTTTCTAGAAAATTATAAATTTATGGCATTTGATACTCGATTATTTTCTAAAAGTTCATAAAAATGACCTATTATTTACATTCTGCTATCATAATCATTTTTACACAATTAATATAAAGATTACAAAACTCTTCAAGCTCTTTTGTGACTCATAACTACATTGTGACATTCAAATAGTAAATCTTTGTCATCCCAGGCATTTTGGTGCCAGCCTGTGACTGTGAGTGAACTACTCATCCTTTTCTTTGTCTCCCCTATCTGTCCCCATATCTTATGTCGAAACTATTAAATTTAGTAGAATATTGAAATTGATGATGAGCTTTAATAAGCAACTTCAAATTTACTGTCACCATGTCATCAGTTCAGCAGTGGCTTGGCACAGTAGTGCAGAGCACATGTTCTTGGTCAAGTTGCTTTGGTTTGTATTCTGACTCCATCAGTTAATAGCTGTGAGATCTAGGGCAATTTGCTTAGACTTGTTAAGCTTCAGTTCTCTCATCTTTGAAATGAGAATAATAAAATTTAATTCAGAAGATTTTTGAAGATTAGGTGCAATAATGTACGAAAAGTATTCTGTACAGCATGAAACTAATATGTAAGTATTTAACAATTGTGAGCAATTATTGTCAATTATTATTCAGTACACAGTTAACAATGACTAAAACACAGAGAGAGAAATTTTATTAATTCTAGTAGTGACTAAGTCTATAGCTAACTTTATGTCCCTCATGTGTAAGAATTTGTTGACCAGAATAATTTCAAAACACTCCAATTTTACCCATATAAATTAAAAACTGAACATTAGTCATGTAATTAACTTTTCGGTTTTAATATAACAAACACAATTAAATTTTGTCACAGCACTATTTATTTTATTTAATTTTCCTTTTCATTTTAAGAAAGATTCTGATTTTGTTTACTCTTAAGCTCTAACGTTTACACTTGTATTAAATCTCTATAATTTAAATAAATATGAGTCAGTGAAAAATGGGGAAAGCTCAACAGGCATTGATGTAACACTGATTATGTGTGAGTCACTGTTTAAGTCAATGAACTTCATAACACCACCTGGGGTGTTTATTGCTATCATCTCCATGCTACAGATGAGGAAAGTGAGGCTTGGACTAGATAAAATACTAGTTCTTCGGGTTATGACTAGAGATCTAAACTAATTTTCTTCTATTTTTGTCTTGGCTGAACACCGGGAATTAGTGCAAATGATCTAGCTAAATGACAAAAAAACTATTATTCTTCAGACTATTATTGTTATGTAGCAGCCCAAAATGGAGTTAACATAATATTTTGAGTAATATCAAATGTAAAGATACGTAATGCTTTTCTATCAGATGCAGAATTTGTTGAAAATAATGGCATTGAATTTAAAATTTTATCTTAATGATAAACCAAGCTTCCAGAAATGTTTAGTCTAACTTTGGTAGTTTAACTACATTTCTAGTTATCACTGGAACTCAAGAAGGGAAGATTAAAATTTCTGTAAAACTCATCTGTCTTTTATTCTTATTTCTTTCTTTCTGTTACAATTGAAGTTGTTAAAATGTGTTTCATTTAAGTTGAGATTTACTTTAAGCAATTTCTTGGTGTCTTTCTCCTACTCTAGAATATAAGATATACCTGGGGAAAAGGCCATATCCGTTTGCTTCACTAATGTTTTCTAAGTTCCTAAAACAATATCTGCAACAATATGTTTTTTTAAATAAAGAATGAATGAACGACATCATGGATTACATTATCAGGTAGCAGTAGTTAAAGACTCTCTCAAAAAAATAGGAGGACATACAAACCAAATGTCAACACATGTCAATGTAATTCACTCATCATAACTATTTCTTCCTTCATGATAATGTCTACCAAATACAAAACATTTGAAGAGCTAAGCAAATACCTTGTGAGAAATTAGTATTGAAAGGCAATGTCCATCACTGTGGAAGAAGTCAAGAAGTTGTGTGGCTCAGTTTCCTTAGGTTTATGAAGACAGAATTTTTTTTTGGTTTAGGCACCTGAAACTTGTTCTAAATCTTCCAGAATTTCACTCAGACACACTATTATACTAAATGGTAGAAGATCACAGAAAACACTTGCCACAAATTGATCTACTGAACAAATTCTTTAAATAAGAGTATTATTATCAAAAAGATGAATTCATAACCAATATACTTTCAATCACGGTTCAGTTCTAACTCCATTTAAATAGGGATCTAGCTAAAATTGACTCAAATCATATATTGAATCTTCTCTCAAACTTGGAAAGCTAAAAGAACTGAACTTACTGCTACTTAAAAGTTTGTTTTCATTTTAATAATTCCCCTATTTGAATTTCATAAGTAAACTTAAAAAAAAAAAAGAAAAAGAAAAAGAAAACAAAACAAGAATCATCCAGGTCACTGAGCAGGTAAATTTGGAATTTGGATTAACTTTGTTATTGAAATTATGCATGTGAATTTAATCACATTTATCGTCTGGGATATAGCAGGAAGGTATTGCCTATAAAGATTAAACAATGGTTCAAAATATCCTCTTCTTTTGATCCCTTTGTCTGTGTCAGGCACTACTCTAGGTGTTACTCCCTCAGTGAGAATAAGAAAGATCTTAACTTTGCTCTCATGGAATTTATTTTCTCTTCAGGTAGATAATTAAGTATGCAAATTAATACTGCATAATATAAGGAAAGTGCACAATGCTCTCCTATTCATGAGATGAGCACCCCAAGCAGATGTCTAAATTATGAGATGGAGGGTTATAATGAATTTGCAAGAAAACATCTATCAAAGTTTTCCAAGTAAAGAACACATCATGTAACAAGAATCACAAGTAAATGTGATCATGACACACAAGACAAAATAAAAGATCAATATGTTGAAAGATGAGTTGTTTCAAATTTATATAAGTCTGCTCATTAATGGTCTCATATGCCCTGTTAAGGAGATTTGGTTTTATCTTGGGAGACAGGGGGAAGAAAAAAGAAAAATAAGGAAGCCATTGAACAACTTACTTGTAAGTAGGTGAGTAAAGGAATTTGAATGATCATCCTTTTTTTTTTTTTTTTTTCATAGTTTATGGCAGAGTTTATCCTAACATACCAAGTCTTTGGAAGTAAATTTAAATGTGACATTTGATGCACTGTTAACAGATTGATTATATAATAGACTATATTTTAGAGCAGTTTTAGGTTCATAGTAAAATTGAGCAGATGATACAAAGATTGTCCATATTCTCTATGCCTTCACACATGAATACTATTCCCTGTTATCAAAATTCCCTGACAAGAGTGGTACGTTTGTTACAGTTGATGAATCTACATTGATATGTAATAGTCACCCAAAGTTCACAGTTGGCATTAGGATTTACTCTTGATGTTGAACATGCTATGGATTTGGACAAACATAGCCACCATTATAGTATAATATAGAGCAATTTCACTGCCCAAAAATACTTCTGTGTTTCACCACTCATCCTTCCCTGTCCCAACCCCAGGAACCAATAATCTTTTTACTGTATCCATAGTTTTGCCCTTTCCAGAATGCCATATAGTTGGAATCATACAGTATTTAGCCTTTTAATACTGGCTTTTCCATTTAATCATTTGCATTTAATATTTGGCCATGTCTTTCTATGGATTGATAGCTCATTTCTTTTTAGTGCTGAATAATATTCTATTTTCTAGATATACCAATTTCATTTATCCATTCATGTACTGAAGGACATCATGGTTTCTTCCAAATTTTATTAAGTACGACTGAAACTGCTATAAATAATCATGAAGATTTATATGTAGACACAAATTTTCAAATCTTTTGGGCAAATACCAAGGAGCATAAATGCTGGATCATATGGTAAGAGTTTGTTTAGTTTTTTAAGCCAAACTAAAACTTCCAAACTGACTTCCAAAGTACCTATACTATTTTGCATTCCCCCCAGTAATAAATTAGGATTTCTGCTGCTCCACATTAAAACGCTTTTTATGCTAGCTACGGAGCCAAGAACACAGAGCTCCCTTCTCCAAGCTCCAGTTCTCTGGATATAATATATTCTCAGGAGAGGCAGGGCACCAGAATTTTTAATTTTCAATAAAAACTTGTTGTAGAGGCCAAATTTCAAGTGAGTATGACAAAAAGATTAGGAGTTTTCTTCTTCTACCCAGCCCAACTCAAAGGGAAGAGATGTACCTCAAGTGTGACATAGTGAGAGATTTTGGAATTATCAGAATAGTAATTTTAAATAACTGTGCTAAAGATTCTAATATAAACATTGTATAACATGCTAGAAAAGATGAGTAATGTAAGCAGAGAGATGGAAAACAGAAGAAGAAATCTAAAAATCAAAGATAACATTCTAACAGAAATGAATACTGTGTTTTATGGATTTATCAATAGACTGGACATGGTTGAGAAAACATTGTTTGAAGCAATGTCAATAGACTCCAAAAGTTGAAATGCAAAGAGAAAAAAGAGTTAAAAAAAAAAAAAAAAGGAACAGAATATTCAAGAACTATGGTGTGCTTGCAAAAGAATGAAAATATGCTGAGGAAAAAAAAAACAGGAAAAAAGAGAAAAGAAAAGAAAAAATATTTTAAGTATTAATGACTAAGAATTTTCAAAAATTAATTACAGACACCAAACCACAGATCTCAAAAGTTCAGAAATACCAAGCAAAATAAATACCGAAAAACATATTCCTAGGCATACCATATTCAAATTGCAGAAAATAAAAAAACAAAAAGAAAATCTTGAAAGATGTCAGAGGAGGAAAAACGTTATCTACAGAGGAACAAGCATAGAAATTACATCGGATATCTCAGAAACCATGTAATCAAGAAGAGAGTGGAGAGCAATATTTGATATGTTGGTAGAAAAATAATACAAAACATCAATCTAGATTTCTACATCCAGAAAAATTATCATTCAGAATGAAAGAAAAATTAAGACTTATCAGACAGGCAAAAATTGATGGAATTTATTGGCAGTAGACCATCTTTGCAGAAAATGTTAGAATCAATTCTTCAGAAAGAAGAAAAATTGTATAGTTCAGAATCTTGTATCTACATAAAGAAAGAGTTGCGGAGAAGGGATAAGGTAAGATGTAATAAAGTCTTTAATTTTGGAGAAACTTACGTTGAGTGAAATAAGCCAAGTACGGAGGGAAGAATACTGCATGTCCTCAGTCATAAGTGGGAGCTAAGAGAGAAAAGGGAGGAAAGAAAGACCACAGTGGTGTGCTGGACTTTCAGAGGGCGAGAGTATCCCTAGTGATACAAAGTGAGGTGGAGGAAAGGGGTGGGGGAGGGAGTTAAGGGATTAATTGTGTGGACGACACAGGGTATGATCACAATTTGTGGTAATGGCCATACTGCCAGTATTGATCTGACCATCACATCTTGGGCAGGAGTGGTGACGGCAGCTTTGTAGCCTGTTAATATTCATAACCAATAAAAAAATAAAATAAAATAGTTTTCATATTATTAATCGATACAACAAATAACAGTTTGTGGAAAATAATAATAGCAACAATGTACTTGTTTATTATAGCTTATGGAAACATAAAATGAATGACAGCAATGTTATACGCGATGGGGGGAGAAATTGAGGATAATCTGTTATAATGTACTGGTAGATGAAGCATCGTAGTGTTGTTTGCATGTGGACTTATAATGTTTGTAAATGTATATTGCAAACTCTAGGGAAAGACTAAATAAAGCATAACTGATATGCTAAAAGAATAGAAAAGAGGTTCATATGTATGCTCAATTGAAAAGAGGAAAGGTAGAAAAAGAAAAAGAAAAAAGGGAACAAATGTAACAAATAGAAAACAGTTACAAAATGCTAGATATTAATCAACTATATCTATAAGCACTTTAAGTGTTAATTTCTAAATAAGCCAATTAAAAGCATATTAGGTTGGATTTTTTAAAAAGTAGTAAAAAGTATGTGTCTGCCATCTCACTTTAAATATCAAGAAATAGATAAACTAAAAATAAAAGAATGAAGCAAGATATACCATAATAACACTAATCAAAAGAAAACTTTAAAGAAAGCAAGATTCAGAACAAGAGAAAGTATAAAGGAAAAAGGAGGGTATTGCATAATGATGAAGGGGTCAATTCTTTATGGAAATGTAATGATCATAATATGCATACACGTAATAACTGGCTGTCACATATGTGAGGCAATGACTAATAGAAATGCAACGAGAAGCAAATAAATCTGCTGTTACAGTCAGAGACCAATATCCCTTCATTAGTAATTGGTAGACCAAGCAGGCAGAAAATAGGTATGGTTGACCTGAACAGTACTTTTAATCAACTTTAATTGACATGTATAAGTACTCCAACCAAAAGCAGAAGAATTTTCTCTTCTCACAATCACATGGAACATTCTTCAAGACAGAGCACATTCTGGGCCATAAAGCACTCCTTAACTGATTTAAAAGATTAGAGATATTGAAAAGTATATTCTCAGACATGAATAAAATTAAACTAAACATCAATTAAAAAACACAGATAGAAAATTCTGAACCCCTGGAGATTCAATGACAAACTTCTGAATAGTATCAATCACAATTTTAAAATATTCTGAATTAAATGAAAGAGAATAAAATTTTAAATTATGTTAAAAGCAAGGAAAGCAGTGCTTAGAAAAAAAATGTACACTACTGATGGCATATATTAGAAAAAGAAACATCTAAAATCAATGATTTAAGCATTTTCTTTAGGAAACTAGAGAAAGAAGAACAATAACAGTTCTTCAACTAATCATCAAACACATGGTCACCTAAACTTTCTCCTATACCTTCTTCTAGAAATTATGTCATTATGTGTATGTGTATATGTGTTTTACATTTAGGTCTATGTTTCATTTTGTGTTAATTTTTATGGAAGATACAAAGTTTATGTCTAGGCTTATATTTTTGCAGATGGATATCCAATTGTTCTACAATTATTTGGTGAAAAGTCTATCCTTTTTCTGTTCAACTGCCTTTGCTTTCTTTTCAAAGATCAGTTGACTATATTTGTATGGGTCTATGTATTAATCCGTTTGTGTTGCTATAACCGAATACCTGAGACTGGGTGATTCACAAAGAAAATGAAATTTATTACTTACAGCTTCTGAGGCTGGGAAGTCCAAAGTTCATTTGGGGGTGGCGACAGTGACTCAGGGGTGTCACACTGCAAGATGGTGGAAGCAGAGAGAGTGCAGAAAGAGAAACAGACTCTCCTCTTCTTTTAAAGCCCTCTGAACCACACCTCTGATCACCATTTTTAATCCATTCACTACTGCACAGTCCTACGATCTAATCACTTCTTCAAGGCTCCACCTTTCAATTACCATAATAGGATTTCCCACCCTCTGAACAGTCACAGTGGGGGCCAAGTTTCTAATACATAAAACTTGGGGGACACAATTCAAGTTTCAAGGAGTTTAGGGGGGACATAATTCAATCCACTACATTACACCACTGGCCCCCCAAAACTCATGTCCTTTTTACTTGCAAATACATTCATTTAATCCCCAAAGTCTTAACTTGGTTCAACTCAAGAGACAAAAGTTCAAAGTCCCATCTGTGAAATCAATACAAGTTATCTATTTCCAGGACACAATGGTGGGACAAACATAGGGTATAGATCCCCACTCTAAAAGGGAGAAATAGGCCAAAAGAAAGGGGTAACATGTCCCAAACGAGTCCAAAACCCAGCAGGGCAGACATTAAATCTCAAAGCTAGTCAATCAGGTACCTTGATTCAATGTTCAATGTCCTCTGCATGCTGGTATGGGGGTTGGGTCCCGAAGTCCTCTGGCAGCTCTGCTCCTATGGCTTTCCTGATTATAGGCCACACTTTAGCTCTCCCAGGCTGGCATTCCACTCTGGTAGCTCTACAGGTCTGGGGTCTCCATGGCAGTCCCACTTTCATGGCTCCACTTGATGTGGCACTGTTGGGGTTTCTCTGTTGCAACTCTGAGCCCATGTTTCCATTTGTCATTGCTCTAGCAAAGACTCTATGCTGTGAAACCGTCACTGTGACAGATGTCTTCCTGGGCCTACAGACTTTTCCATACCTCCTTTGAAATCTGGGTGGAGGCTCCCCAGCCTTCACAGCTCTGGCATTCTGTGAGCCTGCAGACCTAACACCATGTGGACAGCACCAAGGCTTCTGGCTTGTATTTCCGAAAGCTGTATGTCTAGCCACACTTGGGGCCAAGTTAGCCATGGATGGAGAAGTCAAAGCAGCTGGGGTGCTGGAAGCAGTTTCTTGAGGTGGCTCTGGGCATCGAGCCCATGGAGGGCATCTCAGGCCTGTTTCCTAAGACCAGTTTTGTCTCCCTAGGCCTTTGGGCCTGAAATGGAAGGGTTGGCCCTAGAGGCTTCTGCAATGCCTGCTGGGCCTTTTTCCCCTTTTCATGATAATCCCTTTCTGTTGAGTTAATCTTCTTATAGTACCATTGAATTTTTCTCCTGACAATGATCTCTGCTTCTCTACCACATGGCCAGGCTGCAAATTTTCCAAATCTTTACACTCTGCTTCCCTTTTAAATTTTGGCTTTATGTCATTCCTTCACCATCATAACTCAGCATAGCCTGTTACAAGTAGCCATGCAGCTTCCTGAATATTTTACTGCTTAGAAATTTCTTCTACCAAATGCTCTGGTGCACAACTCTTTTTTTGTGTAAAAAAAAAAAAATTAAAAAAAAAAGATGACCGGTAAGGGTATCTTAACCCTTGACTTGGTGTTGTCAGCACCACGCTCACCCAGTGAGCTAACTAGCCATCCCTATTTGGGATCTGAACCCATGGCCTTGGTATTATCAGCACTACACTCTCCCGAGTAAGCCATGGGCTGGCCCAGCACAAGTCTTTCGTTCCAACTTCCACAAAGTCCCTGGGCATGTACACAATGCAGCCAAATTCTTTGCCAGTTCACAGCAAGGGTGATCTGTGCCCCAGTTTCCAATGAACTCCTCGCTATTTTCATCCGAAACTTTAGAATGAACTTTATGGTCCATATTTCTATCAGCACTCTGCTCACCATCATTTAACCAGTCTCTAAAGAGTTTCAAATCTTCCCTGGTTTTCTTGTCTTCTACAACTTTCACCAGCATCTAGGCTTTTTCTAGCCTATTCCTCCAAATTCCTCCAACCTTTCCTCAACACCCAGTTCCAAAGCTCCTTCCACATTTCCAAGTATCTGTTATAAGCAACATCCCACTTCTGTGGTACCAGTTTTCTGTATTAGTCCGTTTGTGTTGCTTATAACAGAATACATGGAACTGGTTGATTTATAAAGAAAAAGAAAATGTATTGCTTATAGTTTCTGAGGCTGGAGTCCAAAGTTCATCTGGTGGTGGTGACAGTGACTTACAGGTCTCACATTTCAAGATGGTGGAAGCAGAGAGAGAGCAGAGAGAGAAACATACTCTCCTCTTCTTTTAAAGCCCTCAGAACCACACTTCTGACCACCATTTTTAATCCATTCACTACTGCACAGTCCTACAATCTAATCACTTCTTCAAGGCTCCACCTTTCAATTACCATAATAGGATTTCCCACCCTCTTAACAGTCACAGTGAGGACTAAGTTTCTAATACATAAAACTTGGGGGACACAATTCAAGTTTCAAGGAGTTTAGGTGGGACATAATTCGATCCACTACAGTCTTCTCCTGGGTTTTCTATTTTGTTCCTTCGACAATATGGCCACTCTTTCACAAAACCAACCTATTTTGATTACTGTAGCTTTATAATAGTTTTCAAACCTAGTAGTGTGAGTTTTCTGACTTTGTACTTCTTCAGTATTGTTTTGGCTATTCTTGACCTTGCCTTTTCATACACTTTAGTGTCATTTTGCCAATATCCCCCAAATCACTGGAACTGGGATTGCATTGAATCTATAAATCAAGTTGGGAAGACTACGAATCTCAACAGTTGTGTCTGTTCCTATTAATAAACACAAAATACATCTCCACTTATTTATATCATTATTGACTTTTATCAGAATTTTACAGTTTTTCTTAAACAGCTCCTGCATATATTTCATTAAATCTATATGCAAGAACTTATTTTTGGGGTGCTAATGTATATTGTGTTGTGTTTTTAATTTTAAATTCTGATTGTTCCTTGCTTGTATATAGCAAAGACATTTATTTTTGCATATTTATTTTTGCATATTCTGTGACCTTCTAATAATTACTGTTTATTTCCAGGATTTTATTTGTCAAATATTTGGGATTTTCTACATAAACTATGTCATCTGTGAAGAAAGACAATTTAATTTTTATTATCCAGCCTACATACTTTCTTTTACTTCTAATATTGGTAATTTGTGTCTTTTTTTTTTTTTTTCCTTTTTCTTGGTATGGTTGGCTAGAGGTTTACCAGTTTATCGATTTTTTTCAAGAAGCTAGTTTTTGGATATTTTAATTTTTGTTCTATTTCCTATTTTCAATTTTATTGAGTTTTGTTCTAATTTTGTATTATTTATTTTCTTCTGCTTGCTTTAGAAATAATAATCATGAAATAAAAAACAAAAAGGTAAACTTCATTTAAAAAAATAGATTGTTCTGCTATACAAAGACAATCAACATAATAAAAATGTCATGGAATTGCAGAAATTATTTGCAAAACAAATATCTGATAATGAACGTTTGTCCAAAATGCACAAATAATTCTTAAAACCCAACAATATGAAAATAAGCAACACAATTAAAAAAAGAGCAAAAGACATCTCATCAAAGACTATATACAGATAGCAAATAAGTTTGATATCTTATTTTTAAGAAACATTTAATATTATTTGTCATTAGAGAAATGCAAATTTAAAAAGCATTGAAAGGTAACTACACACCTATTAGAATGGCTAAAATCTAAATAGTGGTAATTCCAAATGCTGGTGAGATTTGGAAAAACTGAAAATGTCATTCATTTCTGGTGGGAATGAGGAAGGGCTGAGCTACTTTGGATGACAATTTGGCAGATTCTTACAAAGCTACAAAAAAGCCAACAGTCATGTTCCTAGGTATTTGCCCAATTGATCTGAAAACAGGTTCACACAAAATCCTGCATACAGATGTTTATAGCAGGTTTATTTATAATTATAAAAAAACTGAACATAACCAAATGCCCTTCAATTGTTGAAGGATAAATTGGTGTAAATCCATACAAAGAATCTTATTCACCAATTGAAAAAAAAAAACATGGGTAAGCCTTAATTTCATATTTCTAAGTAAAAGAATGCAGTCTGGAAAGGTACATACTGTGTGATTCCAATTCTTTGACATTCTGGTAACAGCAAAACTAGAGACAGTAAAAATATTGGTTATTTGTGAGGAATCAGAGGGACAGGGAGCAGACTGACTAGAACAAACAGCATTTTTTTAGGGACATTAGACAATTAATGAAACTATAATGAGAAATAAATGACCTATGTATTCGTCAAAACTCATAGAACTTTACAGCACAAACAGTGAACTTTAACGTATTCAAATTAAAATAAGTTCATTTAGGAGGTTAGGGGCTGCCGAGATGAAGTGCATAATATGCCTAAAGAGTCTCACTCTATTACAAATTTATGAAATAAACTCATGGCAGGGAGTAGTGGGAACAGTTGCTGACCTAAGTAACTTTAGATATGAGGGGAGCATTTCAGACTACAGACAAAAAGGACTGCACATAAACAATGTATTCTTGCTGAGAAAGTTATTTTCTGTAGGGTTCAGGATGACAATTCTGGTATTGTTATTTTAGTGTAATGGAATTAAAAAAGTAAATGTATTATTGATGTTGGGAACCAGGTTTCTCACTGTTTGAGAGTGAATTTATAGATAAGCTGGAAGAGAATCTAGAATAATTTATGTTGTAATGGGATAGAGTTGGAGACATCAGAATGAGCTCATGATTTACAAGTTAGTATACACACATATTTCCTGTTTTGTCAGCAGAAGGAGCTTAGAAAAAAATGATGCCTCAATAGAAATAAGCATATCTAATTCCCAGGTCTTGGTTTCCAATACCATTTTCTAATAAAAGAAATCAGGAATCTTTGGAGAAATAGCTTATTTGAGATCTGGGGCTGGAAATATACAAGATAAAGGTAAGCCTGAGGAAAAAGGTACCAGGTCTTGGTTTCCAATACCATTTTCTAATAAAAGAAATCAGGAATCTTTGGAGAAACAGCTTATTTGAGATCTGGGGCTGGAAATATACAAGATAAAGGTAAGCCTGAGGAAAAAGGTAAAAAAAAGGGAAGCATTTGTACTTTCAAAAAGTAAGAAAGGAAAGGAATGAAGGAATGAAGAAAAAAAGAAAGAGAGAGAAAGAGAAATAGGAGGGAGAGTGGGAAGGAAGGAAGGAGGAAGAAAGAAGAAAGCCCTGTGTTGATGGAGAAATGTCAAAAAGAGCCAGGAACAAATTGATAGATTTCTCAAGGGCCTAAGCTGGAACAATTTGAGCAACAACAATAGAAAAGAACCATTGAACTATAACCCAAACTATAAACTTAACACCTAGGATTCCGTACCTAAATAAATAAATACATAAATAAATAACATAGAAGAGAGAAGCAGAATTCCAAATAGTTTGCCTTCAAAGAAAGGGAGCAAAACTCCCCATTCCTTAAGTGTGTGCTGCACATATTTACTTTTGCAGAATAGAGTATAGAGAGGTATGTGGAGAAACCTGACAAACGTTAACACAGCAGGTGATCAAGGTCAACATAAATCTCACTGACCTTTTATATACCCTTAATATGATGTGATGAAAATGGCACTTTATCTCTGTGATCTTTCTCCCAATAATGCATAGTCCCAGCCTCATCATGAGAAAAACATCATACAAATCCTAAACTGAGTAGATGATTGAATAAGGAAACTGTGGTATATATTCACCATGGAATACTACTCTGCTATACAAAAGAATGAAATACTCCCATTTGCAACAACATGGATGAACCTGGAGAAACTTATGTTGAGTGAAACAAGCAAAGCACAGAGAGATAAATACCACATGTGCTCACTCATATGTGGAAGCTAAGAGAGAAAGAAGGTAGGAAAGAAAGTCCACAGCAGTGCTGTGATACAACAGAGGGAGGGAACATTCCTAGGGCTACAAATTGGAGTGGAGGGGAGAGGGGGTTGGGGAGGGAGGTTGGGGGATAACTGGAAGAGGACAAAGGGTACAAAAGCAATTTCTGGTAATGGGTATGCCCCCAGTATGAATCTGGCCCCTACATCATAGGCAGGAAGGGTGACAATCAGCTTTATATCTTATAAATATTCGTAATGAATAAAAAAAAAAAAATCCTAAACTGAGGAATATTCTCACTGGTACTTCTTTAAATTCTCAAGGTCATTAGAAAAAAAAAAAAGACTGAAAAACTGTCACAGTCAAGAGAAGACTAAGGAGGCATACTAAATACAATGTGTGCCCTGAATGGGATCCCGGAACAGAAGAGGACATTAGATAAAAACTCAAAATATCTGAATAGAGTATGGACTTTACTGAATAATAAAGAGCCATTACTAACATTGGCTCATTAATTGTGAGAAATGTAACATACAAATATGTAAGATGTGCATAGCAGGAGAAACTGACTGTAGCATATTTGAGGACTATCTGCACTATTTTCTCATTTTTTCTGTAAATATAAAACTGGTTTTAAAAAAATACTATCTGGGAGACAGAGAGAGATGTCCCTATGCATGCATAAAAGTAAGAGTCAGATGTTCTATTACCCATTGGAACTATTGCACTTGAAGACATGCATCTGGCTGCTGATTGCAAAATTTTATGTTAAAGTGAAAGATGCATAATTCATAGTAAGGAATTAACATGTTCTGATACAAACAACTAAAAAATATTGGAATGAAAAAACAGATAATATAAAATAGCTAAAGAATTATTTTGAAAAAGAACACAGAATATGGAGCAAGTCATAAATTGACTTGAATCAAAATAAAATGAATTATGGGGGAGAAAAACAAATAAATTATATATAAAAACCCAACATTATGTTTATAAAAAGTATAGTTGGAAACTCAGTTCTTGTTACTGAATATACATTGAAATGACTGATCATTTTTAATGGACTAGATGAAATGATTTGCATATGAATGCATTGCAAAACATATAGAAGCTACATTAATTAAAAAGCTAATAATGTAAGTTTTCAGTAATTGTAATTGAGTTGGGAATAGATTTTGAGCAATTAAATGGATATTTTCCTTTTGCATTAACCAAACAGGTTAAGGACAGATGTCAGGAACTTAGTTATAATTCCCAAGAACAAAGAAAGAACTGAGAGTTCAGAAAAAGACAGGTGGTCAAGCAATTAAAATATCTGAATCTCAAAAATGCCCAGGGTCTAGTAAAACCCATGTGAAAATTCAGAAATAAAAGGACATTTTTTATTTGATATTGAAAAGTAATTTAAAAGGTGATAGATATGGATAAAGAATTAATTTTTACTTTTAGAAAATCAAAGTAGATGAGAAATATGGTGGGTATACAAAGTTCTATTACTATATTTATAAGACAACAAATATTATTAGTGAATAATATAATACATTAACTTAAAATATATTGTGACCTTGTCTTTGTTATTTTTCCTTTAAAAGCAATTGCTTCAAAGTATCAGAATACATTGGTATTCTTTGAACTGCCATCCATTCACTAAAAAATTTACACATTAAAAGAAATAAACCTGATTTATTGAGTGTTCATTCTGCTAACTTTGTTTAACTTACAAAGTGAGTAAATCAAGGCTCACATGACTTAAAAGTAAACTTGAATTAGAAGAGGAGAACAAGAGCCAGCCCGGTGGCGCACTGGAGAGTGCGCCGCTTGGGAGTGCGGCGGCGCTCCCGCTGAGGGTTCGGATCCCATGTGGAGAATGGTTCCCGCTCACTGGCTGAGCGCGGTGCGGGCGCAACACTGAGGGTTGTGATCCCGTTGCCAGTCCCCGGTACGGGCGCGACACCAAGGGTTGCGATCCCATTACCAGTCAGTAAAAAAGACAAAAAGGAAAAAAAAAAATAAGAGGAGAACAAGAGAGCAATGTTGATTAATAGTTACAAAAAAAGAAAACACATCTGTAATTTACAATGCTTAACTAAAAAGCTTTATTAGAAGATTAAACATTATGCATTCTAAGGCTAGAGCAGAAAACAGAATTGTTCTATATTTGGTTTAAACATATTTGATGATGGAATGAACAAAAATGGCGTTATTCCTAAGATGGCAAAAAATGTCTTGTATTTTGTGCAAATTAAATAAGTAAGTATAAATAAAAATATCCTTCAAAATAAATATAAAAATAATTTAAAACAAAATGTGGATTAATTAAATATCACTTAATATAACTAAATATCTATAAAATATTACTCCTAACTATTTTACATTGTTAGGATTTATGTTCCTGAAAAGTTGCTATTATGTATATGTGTGTAATACCCATACATATTATTATGCACAATTACGTTTTTCTAATTTAAGACATAACTTTGACCTAGTGCTTTTACTCTATTCTTCCCTTTCTTATATGTCCAAAAGGCCAGGAGGAGGCCCTCCCTACAGTATGTTGAGAAACTGGACCAGTCCAATGAGCTTTTATTTATGTGAGAATGTTCCCCACTGTTTCCCTGGGAGTTTGTTCCACTGCCACTCTGTTATGGAAAGAATTATGTCCCCTCAAAATTCATACATTGAAGCCCTAACCCCAATTTGACTGTATTTGGAGATAAGGCCTACAAGGAGGGAAATAAGGTTGAATGAAGTAATACAGTGGGGTCTTGATCTGATGGATTAGTGTCCTTCCTTATAAGAAGAGACACCAGAGAGTTCACCCTTCCTATTTCTCCAAGCTCACAAAGAGGAGGCCATCTGCAAACAAGGGAGAGAGCCCTCACCAGAAACAGCATCAAGTGCCATCTTGATCTTGTACTTCCCAATCTTCAAAACTGTGAGAAAATACATTTCTGTCACTTAAGTCAAAAAACCAAAAAAACCTAAAAACATAACTTTGGTTTAGCAGAATATCATATTGCCTAAAGGGAAACCTACAGTATCTTTTTTTTTTTTTTTCCTTTTTGTCTTTTTTCATGTCCGGCAATGGATCGCAACCCTCAGTGTCACGCCTGTACCGGACCGGGACCGGCAACGGGACCACAACCCTTGGTGTTGCACCCACACCTCGCTCAGCCAGTGAGTGGGAACCGGTCTGTACGTGGGATCTGAACCCTCGGCGGGAGTGCCGCCGTGCTCCCAAGCGGCGCACTGTAGCAGTGTGCCACCGGACCGGCCCTACAGTATCTTTTTTGAACAAACAAAAATGACCCGGTATATAATAACTAAATGTGTTTATTTTGGGTCAACTAATCGTCAACCTCTATCTGCCAAATGAAAAACTGAAACTGAATCTTTAAAAAAAAAGATCTTAGCAATAAATAAGTTTATGCATTTGGTGTCCAGAGGCTTTACTATTTTAACTATAAAATAAGTTGTAGAGTATATCAAAAGATTATGGAATCAGAACACAAATATAGCAATGGTAGATGATGCAAAAGTAGCAGGGAAAAGGTTCTTTGGATGCATGTAGTAGCACAACTAGTTCGTTCAGCTTTCTAATGTTTTTAGTTTTTTGCTTTGTTTTTCAGGAGGCCAAATAACAAGTTTTAGGAGTTTTGCCGAAATTTCCTTCCTAGACAGCAAGCATTTGCTTTCTGGGCCCTCATCTCATATCTGGCTGTTGCCTTTTGGCAACAATTTTGTGTTCCCAACAGCGTTTCACTAAAAATCAGGAAACTGGTGGCAAGTTATGCCCAGTGAATTTAACAGACTTTTTGGTTACCTCTGCAGAGGTGGATGGATTGTTCTCTTTTGGCTAGGAACCAGGCCAAGGTACTCATTTTTGGGGGGCAAATGAGGAATGAAGGCCTCATGTTGAACTGGTAATACATTGGTCTGAGACAAATGTACAGCATGTGTTAGCATTGGTGGACACTGGTGCAGACTGTAGCCTTATAAATGACAACCCAGATAAGTTCCCAGGGGCCACAGTGAATGTTGATGGCTCTGGAGGACATTCTATTAAAGTCAAAGCTGTGTCTTTGCTGTTGAGCATTGAATGATTGTCCCCTCATGTATACACTGTGTGCATATCCCCAGTAGCTAAATACATCTTGGGTATAGCTGTACTCTATGGTTTGCTCCTGCAAATGATGGTTGGAGAATTCCAGCTGCAGATATGGACAGTAAAGCCTGTGTTGTGGGGACATGTCCCAAAGGTATTACCCAAGCCAAGGCGTGTGGTCAATGTGAAACAGGACTGCTTTCTGGGAGGACGTGCAGAGATAGGTGCCACTATATTAGAGTTAGAAAAGATTGACATTATTTATCCTGCACATAGCCTTTTTAATACCCTGGTATGGCCATTGAACAAACCTGATGAGACCTGGAAGATGACTGTGGACTATCAAGAACTGAGCAAAGTAGGGCTTCCCTTGCACAAAGCTGTGCCTTTGGTTCACAATTTGATGGATCAGCTGACAACTCAGCTAGGAACTTATCATTATGTACTTGACCTTGCAAATTCTTTTTTCTTTATCCCAATTTTGGCTGATAGCCAAGATCAATTTGCCTTCACCTAGGAGGGAAGGCGCTGGATTTTTTAGGTGGTACTCTGAGCCTACCTGCACAGCCCAACCATCTGTCATGGTTTAGTGGCTGGGGACCCAGCCAAGTGGACTAGGACCAGCACATCTGTAATGCTTCATTATACAGATGATTTCTTACTAACCTCTGATTCTCTTGCAGATTTAACCAAGGCAGTTCCAACACTGCTAGGTCATTTGGAAGAATATGAGTGTGTCATATATAAGAGTCTTACCTTTTGGATATCTACTTGGAAGTATCAGTGGTGGCTTGGTAGGTCACAGACTCCTGTGGGGAAAAGCCATGTGGCAAGAGTTATGAGAATTAGGACATGGAAAGGAAATAAGTCTTTTCCAAGTCACAGAACATTCCCCTTTAGCCAGTTCAGGCAATGATGAAGCTGATGAACTGGCTAAGGTAAAATGGCTGGAGAGAACTCAAGCAGCTGATGTAGTTGGGTGGCTACATTGGAGAATGCAGCATGCTGGCTGCAAGACTGTGTAGTCAATGGCCCGCCATGTGCCACATACGTCTGAGAAAGAATTCCCCTGATAAGCAGATGTACCCTTGATGGCTCACTGGGTACCACATGCAGATAGGCAGAAAACCTGAGAGGAGGATGCTCCTAACATGGTGGCAGGAGGATCTTGTGGGATCACTGCCAAAGTCAGAGAACTTCAGGTATATCTTCACAGCCATTGATACGATTACTGGTCTTCTGTTTGTATGATCTAGTAAGGCCCCAGACCAGGTAAGCACTATATAGGTGTTGAATAGCCTTATGGCCACGTATGGTCAGCTCCTGGTCACAGAAAGGGATAATAGAACCCACTTTACTGGACATGGAGTATAGAAGTGGGTATCTCAGTTGTCCATTCAGTGGAAGTTACATGAGCTGTATCATCCCCAGGCAGCAGGAATGATTAAATGGTACAATGGTTTTCTGAAAAAGGGACTAAGGCTCTCTACCCAACCCCATACCTGAAGGGGTGGACATGGCAGTTATGGCCGACAGTCAGGTTCTTAAATGAAAGACCCCACAAGGGAAGTTCCCTCTCCAGTGGAGGCTCTGTTGCATAGAGCTGCAGCACCTGTTCCTGCAACCATTCTTTCCAGGATGGTAAGCTGGCATGTATTCTGCCAGAAGGATGAGAGCTCTCTCTATTGGTGCCGATAACCTTTTTGCCCATAGTATTGTGGCTGCAGGCACCAGAGTTGACTGGACAAATACAAACATTTGTGTGGCCAATGTGTCAGCTTGCCGAATATGCACCAGGTTTCCTACCAGTGTGGCTGCAGTATTCTTGTGCAGAATCACCCCAGTGATGACTACTAACTGGACATGTATGAGTGAGGTTTTCGTGGCTAATAGTTGAAAGGATAGAGCTATGAAGACAAGACTCAAGGTGTATTGAATGTACTATAAGTA
Source organism: Galeopterus variegatus (assembly GCF_000696425.1). Classification (NCBI taxonomy): domain Eukaryota; kingdom Metazoa; phylum Chordata; class Mammalia; order Dermoptera; family Cynocephalidae; genus Galeopterus; species Galeopterus variegatus. The sequence goes on from NW_007727901.1 coordinate 241,306, forward strand.
CAGAGGTTATATGGATGCAAGGGTCAGCCATCCTCGCTAAGGGAACATCATGGAAGATTCTGAATGCATAGATTGCATGGTGAGAGACCCTGAAGAGGTAAAGTGTGAGGAAAGTGGAGTCAATATAGTCAGGCACCCTCGCCACATATCTAGCTGGGTATGATTTGGCACATCCTTTGTAAACAATTTACAAGGAAGTAGAGTTACTGTGTATGTGTGCCCCAGTACCTTTTTGGCTTGTTACCATTTTTTTGTGCTCTTCAGTATGGAAGACAGTGGCTCTGAGCCACTGGTGCAGAGCTCTCGTCTAAAAGTAAAGCATGACCACTTTGCCAGTGGCTGCTCAGTTTTTCTTTCAACTACCTGACTCAAGACCTGCACAGAACCAGGTAGAAAGGTCTGAGATCCAGCTGGACACCTGGTAGGAAAGGTAATTGAACAAGATGTCAGATTTCAAAGTTTCTAGAATCCTTTTTTATGGGAATTATCTGTATCCAACAAGATAGTGTGCTAAACAAATATTTATTGAACATCAGCTATATGCTGTGTACCAGGCCTTATGGTAGATGCTGCCCATACAAAGTTAAATGTGGTGCCTACTCTCATAAGTCATGCAGTTTATTGGAAATATCAGCTGATTAAATTGGTACAGGGTGTCATGAGGTACACACCTGGAACATTTGACCTAGAATAAAATGATAGGGCATGTCAGATGAAGTGACAGTGAGGATGAGTAACAGTCATCCAGGAGAAGAGGAGGTACCAAATGTTTTCAGTCAGAAGAAGGAGGACAAGAAGGGGATTGAAAGTTCATCCAGTAAGGCTGAAGAAAAAGTATAGAGAATTAGGGATAAAATCGGAGATTGAAAAGTTAAAAAAGGGCCCAGTCCTGAAGGACTTTACGAACTTTATGCACTATGTAGTTTGAATTTTAATAAAAAAGGTTATTGGGATTTCTGTACTGAGGGCACTAGCAATTCTGCTTCTTAGAAAGAACGTTGTAGTTGCAGCACCATGCTTTAGAAAACAGCAAGCTTAGAGGCTGTTTCAGCAATCAAAGCGTGAGATGGCAGTGACCTAGATCAAGAAAATGGTGTAAGAAATAGAAGGCAATAGATTTAAAGTATTTTTTTACAACATCATAAAATTGCTAATTACATTTCAGGGGTGAAAGATAAAAAGAAATTAAAGATAATGCTGAAAAATTTTCAGCTAATATTTACTAAAAGGAAACAATTTTCCAGGAACTCTGCTAAGTGCTTCAAAACACCTCTCTACAGCCCTATTATTTTAATAACCAACTTAAAAAAAAAAGGCTAAAAAAGTTAAATATCTTGCCAATTGTCTCACTGCCAATAAGTGGTGGGACAAGAATCAACATACTAATTTATCTAATTCAGAATCATATGTTCTTATCTACTATTACAATTTAAAGAAGCAGCGTTTTCGATTCATGCTACATTCAAATATTAATTATATGCATATATCATGTAATGAATAACCGAGAATGACATAATTGAAAAAAAAGGCAGCTATTTTGAATCCTTAAGAAGAATTTGTGAATACCGGGGAGACAGAGTTGAATGAATTTGAGAGTGAAGGTACAGAGAGGCAATGCTGGTCTTCATCATTGCAAGTAGCAGAGTCAGTGGTTGTAATTGAAATGGCAGTTGTGGCAGATAAAGACAGAACAGAGCAGAATGGAACAAATTGAATGTATTTGAACAGATGGAAGTAACAGCAAAGATAAAGACGGCCACCCCTAAAATGTCAGAGTGTTGTTAGTTGATGTTATTTCAAGAAAATTGCAGTGGCAAAGAAAGATAGGAGGAGATAAAACATCAGAAGTAGAAGGTAAACAATAAATGTTGTATAGGTGGTGAACAAGGAAATCTTTGCAACAGCTGATGGGTTGAGTCTGAAAAATGTCTTTGAGATGGAGCTAAGTCTATGTATGTACCAGTACTTCTTTTTAATTCCTGAGTAGTAGGCCATTGAGAGAATATACCATAATTTGTTTTTCAATTCAATTCCTTGCTACATATTTCGGTTATTTCAGTTCTGGGTTACTATGTTTAACTGCATAAAAAATTTCCAAGCTTTCTCCAAAGCATTTTTACCATTTTACAGTCCCACCAGCTGTGTTCTCCATTTTAGCTGTGAGTCAACCCTTTCTAATGGACATGCAGTGATATCTTACTGTGGTTTTAATTTACATTTCCCTGGTGACTAATAATATAGTGCATCTTTTGATGTATGTGTAGGCCATCTTCATTGTAGTGTTCTTTTAAAATCTCTCACCTATTATTTTATTGCACTGTGTATTTTTTCATCTCTGTGTTTCAAGTGTTCTTTATACATGCATGCTTGTTTCCAGTATGTAGACTACATTTTAATTTCCCTAATCATGTCTTCTAAAAAATAGGAGTTATAAATTTTTCATAAAGACCAATTTATCACTTTTTTCTTTTATGTTGCAGCATTATGTTAGTAAGTAATCTTTATTCCAAGTTTGCAAAGATACCTTTCAACACTTTCTAAAAGATGATTTCTTAGGTTTAGCTTTTTAAAATTTTAATCTGTGATACATTTTGAGTTATTTTTTGTGCTCAATGTTAGATAAGACTCATGTTTCTGACTTTTCTATTATTTCAGTACCACTTGTTATAAAATCCATGCTTTTCACATTAACTTAGCTTCACTACTTTTGCAGATCAATTGACTGTATAAGTGTCTATTTCTTTACTCTCTATTCTGAAACTGATATATATCATTTATCTATATCTATATTTACACTAATAAAGCACTATTTTGATTACTCCAACTTTATATTGTCTTAAAATTAGGTAGGATAAGTCCTGTAACTTCATTTTTCATTTTCAAATTATATTAGTTATTTCATAATCTTTGTATTTACATTTAAATCTTAGAGTTGGCATGTAAATTCCTATAGAAAAAGAATACTAAAATTTTGATTTTGATTACTATGAATCTATAAATCAATTTTGGGACACATAAATAATATTGAATCATACTATCCAATAACATGAAATATCTCTTCATTTATTTCTCCTTTCCTTTCTCTTAGTAATATTTTTAGCTCTTTAAGTTTTTAATAAAGATTTTGCAATAGTAGGTTACATGTAACCCTACTTATTTTCTATTTTATGCTCTTATAATTGTATGCCTTGCTTAGCTTAACTTTCTAGTCACTTTTATTTTTAAATATACATAAATACTGACCTTGTATCATACTGATATATAAATTCTGACCTATATCCTCTGACCTTACTAAATCACTTAGTTCTAGTGGGTTTTCTAAAGAGTTTTCTTGATGTTATGTAATATGGAATTATTTCTTGTATGAGCTAAGAAAATTTTACATCTTTCTTTACATTCTGTATGCATTTTATTATTTTTTTTTTCCTGCCTTGTTGGTCAAGGGGGGACCTCAAGTACAATGATGAATAACAATAAGAAAAAATATTTTTTCACTTCTATTCAGTGTTGTACTTTTCTACACAAATTTGGATGTGTTTTGTTTAGTATTCATTAATTGAAAAATATTTTCTAATGTCTTTTAGTTTTATCTTTCAAGGCATATATAATTCAGAGATGTGTTGCTTACTTTCCAAACAACTGTTTTTTCTTATTTACAGTTCTGTTAATTTTTAATTTAAATGGTGTGGTCAGAGATCATACTGTGCATGATATAATGTCTTAAAAATTTGTTGGGACTTCTTTTATAATATATCATATTGTCTATTTTGTTGAATATCTTACATTCATTAAAAAAATATGCACTCTGCTGTTATATAGAGCCTTTAGGAATGTCAATTAGATTCAACTTGTTCATTGTGTTGTTTAGTTCTTCTATATCATAACTGATTTTGTGTCTATTTGTCATATCAATTGCAGAACAGGAGTATTGGAATATCCAACTATAATTGTGCATTTGTCTATTCTCTTTTAAGTTCTATCAGTTTTTACTTTACATGTATTAGATGCATGAGCTTTTATGAAACACCTTGATTAGATGCATAAGCTTTTAGAATTGCTATGTTTTCTTATTGACTCAGTCCCTCTATCGTTGTGAAATTTCCCACTTCATTTTTAATTTATAAGACCACATAGTCTGATGTTAATATAAACACTCTTGCATTCGCATACTTTGTCTTTGCATAATATAACTTCTTCCAAATTTTACTTTTGTCCTATCTATATCTTCATATTTCAAGTGAGTTTATGTATACAGCAAGTAGTTGGTCTTTCTTGTTATATCTAGTCCAACCATCTCTATCCTTTAATTATAATCTTTAGTCCATTACACTCATTTTAATTATGTGTGTATACACACATATACATATATGTATATGAATGATGTTACTTCAAAAATTTATGGAAAGATTTATATTATCTTTTTATTCTATTTTTCCACTATTTTTTTGATGTACTCTTGTGTATATGCACACAAACACACACACAATCTGGCTATTGTTTTCGATTTTTACATCTTATCATTTATTATTTTCTACTTTCTCTTGCTTTACTATGGTTTCTCTGGGATTAACAATATACGTTTTAACTACAATCTTTCTTCCATTATACTATACTATTTAATTTTCTGTAATTGAAACTTCAAAATGTGTAATTTTATTACTCTCCACCTGAATCTTGGGTTATCCTAAGATTACATTTTAGTTTTTCATAAGTTATAAAACAAACAATGCTTTTTTTTTCTTTTTTGCTTTATAATGGTCAATAATGTTTTCAAGAAATTTTTGAAATGAGAAACAGTATTTCACATTTACTCTATTTGTCATTTGTGTGCTCTTCATTTTTTTCTGAAAAAAATACATTTTGGATATTATTTGTCTTCATCTTGAGTAACTTTCTGAAATATTTCTTGTTGTACAGGTCTGCTGGCAACAGATTTTCTCACTTTTTGTTTGTGTGAAATAGTTTTACTTTCATGTACATTTTATAAGTACATTTGGTGGATGTAAAATTCTAGGTTGATAGATTATTTTTTTCCTTTTGTCACTTGAAAATTTTATTCCATCATCTTTTGGCTTGCATTGTTTTGCAAAAAATTAGCTTCCATTTATATTTTCCCTCCTCTATAGTTAATATGTCTTTTTAAAGCAATTTTCATTGGTTTTCAGCAAATTTGATTATGATGGTTCTTGTAGTATTGTTTTCTGTTTTCATACTACTTTGTAATTATGTTTTTAAAGCTTTAAATCCCTTTAAGTATGTTTCTCTCTCATCATCACTCATTTCTTATTTCTTCAGGAATTCCAGTTGCATGAGCAATGATGTTTGGTCATTTTCCCCAGTTCAGTGAATCACTGAAACCATGGTTACTTTTCCTGTTTTTTTAAAAAATTTTCTTTCTTTTTCATTATTCTCTCTCTGTCATTATATTGGATGTATATTATTGGTATTTCTTAAAGCTTACCAAACCTTTACTTTGTACTGTCTAATCTTCTTTTAAGTCTATACAGGAAAATTATTATTATTACAGCCATTTTATTGTTTAAATGTTCAATTTTCCATTTGGTTCTTTTGTATATGTTTTATTTCTTTACTTAGTATGTTTCATGGTCCAGCATGTAGTTTGTTCTGCTGAATGTTTTTGTGCACATAAAAATAATATTTCTTTGGCTTTTATTATGAAAATGTTTCATAAATGACGTTTACTGTTGTTAGTGTCTTCTATTTAAGATTTCGATATCTACATGTCTTCTTTGTTTTCTGTCTACTAGTAACAGCAATGTTAGAGAGAAGAGCTATTAAATGTCAATCTTTAACTATAGATTATTCTCTTCCATATTTTAAAACATTGTTTTCTCCTTTTTTCATCTTTTTCTTTCTGTTTCAATGGAATGATTATTATCCTAGTTTTGCTCCCATTTTTTTTCTCTTAGCATTTCTTATAATTTTTAACTGTTGTTATGCATTGTGAATTATAGCAATAAATGTGATATCAGTGAATTACAGGTTTGTGATGATGTTTTTATTGTTGTCTTAAACTAGACTTTGCTTAATCAGGTATTTGAGTTATTTGAAGATTATTTTGGTCAATTTAAGACTTAGATTTTATTTTTGCTAGGGAATGTCTATAGTAGTGTTAAATTCAGAGGCCCTACTATTAACACATGTCCCTATGGAGCATCCACTAAGTTTCTCAGCAAATCAACTTATTCTTTTATTTTATTATTTTGATTATTGTGTGGAGTATTACTCCACAGAAGAGAGATCTAGTACTCAGAAAACAAAGGAAACTTCGCATAAATTTGTAGAAGTTCTTCTCTGTGTATTTTTCTCCTTTTTGGAACTCGGTCCCCAAATTTCCATTTATGTGAGCATACTGAAACTAGTATACCTGGCACCTCAATTTAAAAGATCTGCTGCGTTCCAATTATTTTTGACGTTCTCTCTGTGTACAGTCTAGAAATTGCCTTGGATAGAAAAAATTTGGTGATTTAGGATTCACATCATTTATTTATCATTTTTTAGTACTTACAGTTGTATACATCTTTAGTTTAATATTTTTAAATAACTATTTTATAATTTTTAAAAAATGTTTATAATGCGAGGTCAGTCTTTTTTCCATAATAGCTTAAAGTGGAAGTTTAATTGTACTTACTATGTTTATTTATTTTTATTTTTATTTTTTTTATTTTTTTTTTTGTCTTTTTCCGTGTCCGGCAACGGATCGCAACCCTCAGTGTACTGTACTTACTATGTTTATTTATTTTTATTTTTATTTTTTTTATTTTTTTTTTGTCTTTTTCCGTGTCCGGCAACGGATCGCAACCCTCAGTGTCGCGTAATAACTTCGTATAGCATACATTATACGAAGTTATCTCGGCGGGAGCGCCGCCGCGCTTTCCAAGCGGCGCACTATAGCAGTGCGCCACCGGGCTGGCCCTTACTATGTTTATTTTTTAATAAGACTGTAACTTTCATTTGAGCCTGGTTTTGCATACTTTCTCACCAATAAATCCTATAAACGAAAATAGGCCATCAAAGAAGAATGTATGATAAATATTTGCATAATAAATTTTTTCTAAATTCATGCTCAGAGAGATAAAATTGCTTATGTTACTTAGTTGTTTTAAGATATTTAGCTAAAATATTAAATTAATTTGAAAACCTGCACTGTTTCTATCAGACCAAGCTGATATATTGAGATTTCAGTGTGTTTTCAAGAGAAAATAATTTTCTGTCACTTGCAGTGTTTTCACCTATAATTTGAAAGTAGTTCCTATATATTCACTGGATATAGTAATTTAAAGGAAGAACCTATATAAGTTTCTGTCTCTCTCAAATGAAGTCTGGTCTTGGAGAAACTATTTTGCATTTTGTTTAACTTATTTTCATAAAGAAATGAATTTATAAAATATTTTTTACCGTAAAGAGATATGGCCATTTGTGGGAGCTCTTTACTTCCTCTTTTTTATAATCAGACCTCCTTTAGACCTGGGAGGAATACCAAGGTCCTTAAAAGATGATGCATGTTGTATTTGATATATTGAAGTAAAGCAAATCCTGTTTTGCTTCCATTTCTAATCATTCTCTTTAGGCTAATTATTTATATTTTTTGAAACACTGATGCATGAAAAGTAACTGTTTTCTAAAATTCCTTTGTCTCTTGTTTTATTCATTTGATTTGCTTTCTTCCTCCCTCCCACCCAACCCTTTATAAACCTCTTCTCCCTAACTATGTCTAAATTTTCTAATAGAATGTAAATAAGTCTAGATACTCTAAAATCAAGTTAGTTCAAGGCCTGTTCTCTTTCTTACCTTTCTTCTTAATCACAATTTTGATAGGAATTTGTCTTTTTATACTGATGCATTATGTAATTTATTTTAATTTTATTTTATTTATTTTTATTATTTTATTTTATTTTATTAGTTTTTTTTTTTAAATACTATGATATTGTTGCAAAGCAGGTGGGAGGGAGACAGAGAGGGGAAAGGGGAAGGAAATGTGATAGAAAAAGGAGGAAGGAAGAGGGACAAATTTGATGCCAATGGTACCACCCACATCCCCATAGGGGAGACTAGGGGGCTTCCAGTGGTGACTTGATCATTGCTGGGCTGGGTGCAGATGTCAGAGGAGTTTGGCAAAACCCCTTGCCCCCCCCCCAAGCTTGGTGAGCCCAGGGCACTTCCTGTCGTATCTGGTTGGCCATCGCTGGGCTGGTTGCATGTGTCAGGGGGGTGTGGCCAAAGCCCTTGGCCCCACCACCACCCTGACTCAGAAGAGACTGGGGCACTTCCTGCAGCACCTTGATGATCATCACTGAGCTGGCACTGGCTGTGGGGGCCCTCAGCCCCCACCCTCAGGACTGGTTGCAGGTGTTGGGGCATAGCTGAGGCCCCCAGCACTCCCGCCTTTCTGGCTTGGTAGCCCAGGGGACTTCTGGTCCTTCTAGGTGTTATAGGTATTCGTTGGTGAAATGAGACCTCTACTACTTAATATGAAACTTTGTCTCTGGTTGTGGGTACTTTGTTTTTTCTTTCATTTCTGTGTTTGGATATTTGCTGTTCCCACCACTTAAAATCTGTGCTGGAACTAATTTGTTGTACTTTGTTTACTTCTAAAATGGGGGAACTTGTTATAGGGACCAGTACTTGAGCTCTGTGGTTGAGCTAAATTGCTGTTTTGCTGCTGATTCCCTAGGGAAGGCTTTTTGTGCAGCTCAGGTTTAAATGGTTGACCTTATAAGTCCTTCTGGTTCTAGTGAAATCCAGTGAAACTGGGTTGTGTAGAAACTCTGGTCTCAGCCATTCTCTTTTCATCAAACCGTACCCCAGGCAATTCTATATTCCTGTCTCCTCTGAGTGGTCCTATGCTTACTGGAGGGCAGATCAGCTGTCTTTGCTGAGCCCCAGTGTCCCCCCAGTGGGCCTGTCTCCCCCACCACCTGTGCTCCAGTTATTTCCTATGGGACAGGCTGTGCTCTGGTCCATTGTGATGACTCACTGGCCTCTGAGTGGCTCCATTTTTTCAGTTGTTGTGGCTCCTCACTCCTGTGTGGGTCCATGGGAATCCTATTAGTGGTCTTGCTGGCCTGGGGGACACCAAGGCCCTCTTCTCCCCTGCTTCCTCCAAGCAACTTCATCTGAAGGGCACAGCTGCAGCTTTTGCCCACTCTTGCTCTGTGCACTCAGGAGCTCCAGCCTGGAAGCAGCCAGGATTTGAAAAGGTCCAAGTGTTTTTTTCTTTCTCTCATCATGACATCTCCCATCTTCATGTACTCTATAGGTCTCTCCTTCTCTTCTCCTGACCTCTAGTTCCCCCAGCATGGCTGTCATTGCTTTTTTATAGTTGTAAATTGGTTGATTTGTGGGAGAGAGTGATGCTGGAGACCGTCTATTCCACCATCTTGAACGGAAGTCCTCTTTGATAAGAATTTGAGGAGTTGTCATGGACACATGATTTGGCCATGATTTTTTGAAAGAGCAATGAATTTAAAAAGTCTTAAACCTATAAAGTAGGTTTTCTTATTTGCACACTTTGTTTTGATATTTTTCTTTGTTATTTCTTTTTATTTCTTTGTTTGCTTGTTGTGTTTGGCTTTTCAGCTCTGCTGCAACCTAGGCATAGAACACCAAGCATAAAACAGAGAAAAAAAAAAAGGTGAGAAAATTTCCACTTTCCTATGCTCTAAAATAGAATGGCCAAAGATATGGCTCATGTTTGTTTAAGGACCAGATAATAGTCCTTAACAAATACAAGAGAAAATACAAGAAAAGGAAAGAGAAATGAAATAGAAAATATAAGAGAAATGAAGCATTTCTGTTCTTTTACTCTATAAATATTTATTGAGGAACTTCTCTGTACCAGGCATTATTTTAGATACTAGGGAGAATGGTAACTAAAGCAAAATTCTCAATTATAATTAAGATAAATTATTAGAAATCAGAAGAAGTATAATATGGTATCAAATAGTGATAAGAATTTTGTGTAAGAATAAACCAAGTTAAGAGCATAGTTCTACTCAGTAGAAAACTACTCAGTAGAATTCTCTATAATGGTGGAAATATTCTATATCTGTTCTATTTGTTATAGTAGTCAGTAGCTAAATTTGATACTGAGTACTTAGGATGCTGCTGGTGAGACAGAAAACTAAATTTTTAATTTTTAATTTAATGTTTAAAGTAAAATAACAGCTATCATATTGAAATAAACAGATATGGCAGGAACTTTCTCTATCTGAAAGTATTATTTGAGAAAAACATGAATGAGTGAGAGAGTGGTTCTTCAGATATCTAGAAGAACATTCCATTGGAAGGAAGAGCAAATACCTTTAGCCAGTGTCATGCTCTGTTGCTGTATAATGGTATAAGAAGCTTGTTTGTTACGATATTTGACCACTCCAGATCAATCAAAGTAAATGCTGCCTTTGCTGGTTGAAACAAGCCAACAAGCCATCCTGAAAATAAAGCTTCTTGCCTCAAATTTATCACATCGTGCATATGATAAGTTATTTTAGTATTAAATACCAAATAAATATATTTCATCATACTTAGGCTGATTAAATATTTTTTGGCAACCTTAGCAGTAAAATTGAATTTTTCATACTGTGTCATGCTTAATTTTAAACCGGCCTGATCAATGAATTGGTAAGGTATTTAACATAATACTTGAAATATTTAAATAGGGAAAGGCAATCACTTACTCTCCTAACTTCTCTGACACTGGAAAGTACTGGAAGTGCCATAGAAGATTTTAGTTTCTAAAGGACAAGCAGTTACGCAGCGTTTTCAATGTAGTTTTTAGATGTTTAAATATTACACTTAGAGTATTTAAGTCAAATAAATTGTGTGTAATTCAATTTATGAAATATAATATGGGATCTATATGCCTAGAACTGCACTTTACAGAATATAATTTTTCAGTTAACTTATAGCAGTGGGTGAGCAAATTATGAAGAGTACATATATGTATTCTAATCTAGGATGTTAAATTTTCTTCCAATCAAGATCAAATTTCATGAATCTTTGAAATGAAATTCTTAATGTATTTTGCTTCCTAAGAAGTTTTATTGTAGTTAAGATGATTTGTTAAGTGAAATGCTTGCACAGTTCTTCAACTGACCTAGCATTGCACTATTCAAATTTCTTTGAACCATTTTAAGTGCATTTTAATTTTACTGAAAACATACTTTATTAGTACTATTTTTAATTACAAATAATTAATACACCCTGCCAAGTTTAATTATATTATTTCCTGCTTTTTATGGAATGCCCTACAATTTTTTTATTGAGTTTACTCTTTAGGGATATTTATATGCCTGTTTCAGGCAATGTATTCTACATGTACTCATGGCTTAGGAGAAGCTATTTGACAAATGGCACATATGAGCTTGACCCAAGTCTAGACTTCCAGTCCTTATAGTGACAACGAAACTTCTTAGAAGGTGCTACCTTGCATGATCTATTGACACCAAGTAAATAAAGGACATCATTTTATGTGCTTTCAAGGAGATCCCAATGTAGTATGGGAAACAGGAATTAAAACAATAGAAATATTTTTTTTTGTTTAAAGATCAGCAAAGATAAGTCTCTCTTCTCTTAACAAGAATTTTTCTGAGTGTCTTTGACCTAAAAGTTCTAGTCAAGATAATTCCGAATGGAACTTTAAATATTTTAGACCAGATTAAAAAAAAATTCTCATACTTATAAGAATATGCTAGCATATTATTAATACTAAAAATGATAACCTGAAAATAAACCAATTGTTGATGTAGACTGAAAAGTATTAATTACAGCAAATGGAGTTTGACAATTAACAGTATATCAGAAAAATTATTTATAAAGACCAAGTGAGGCAGAGACATGGATTGCAAGAACCATTCATCATAAAGGAAGTTATTATCTTAATTTATTGTTTTAAAAATGAAGATAGAAACACATTTTCAAATAAATAATTTTGTAAATTATTTTGATAAAATATAATACTCATTTACTAAAAATTAAATAAAAGAATAAAAGAAATATGGTCAAGACTATCTAAACTGCAAAATTAAACTAAAAGTCTAAATTCAAAACATGTTTTGAAAGTTATTTGGGAATTTCAAAATATTTTTTTAAGACATTAAAGAGAAATAATGGATATACCTTTTTACAAAAAGATCTAACTGTTGTCAATGTTTTATATAAAAACCTATTTTGTTTTGGGAACAATTTCCTTGGTTCTTTATGGTTTGAAAATACCTGCTTTAAAAAAAAATTTTGGAAAAATTTTTTAAGTCTATCTCATGTAGGACTGGGTAAGAACTTTATGAATAAGACCTCCAAAGCACAGGCAATGAAACAAAAACTAAACAAATGGGATTATTTAAAACAAAATCTTCTGCACAGCAAAGGAAACAATCAACAGAATGAAAAGACAACCTACAGAATGGGAGAAAGTATTTGCAAACTATGCTTATGACAGGGATAGACATCCAGAATATACAAGGAACTCAAACAACTTAATAGTAAAGAAAATAATAATTCAAAATAAAAAAAGACAATGGAGCTGAATAGACATTTCTCAAAAGAAGACATAGAAATAGCCAACTGGTATGTGAAAAAATGATCAGCATCACTAACCATCAGGGAAATGCTTACCAAAACTACATTAAGATATGATCTCACTCCAGCTAGACTGGCTATCATCAAAAAGACAACAAGTAACAAATGCTGGTGAGGATGTGGAGAGAAGGTAACCCTTCTACACTGATTATAGGACTGTAAATTTAATACAGCCATTATAGAAAACAACATGGAGTTTTCCTAAACAATGTAGATAGAACTATCACATGATCCAGCAATCCCACTACTGGGTACATACATACCCAAAGGAATGGAAATCATCATGTTGAAGGGCGCCTGCACTTTCATGTTTATTGCAGCTCTATTTACAATGCCAAGCTATGGAACCAACCTGAATGTCCATCAACAGACAACTGGATACTGAAAATGTGGTATATATACCCACGATGGAATACTATTCAAACATTAAAAAAAGAATGAAATTCTACCATTCACAGCGGTATGGGTGCATGTGGAGAAGATTATGTTAAATGAAATAATACAGTCACAGAAAGAGAAATACTACATGTTCTTACTCATAAGTGGGAGCTAAACAATAAATAAAGGAAGGAAGGAAGGAAGGAAGGAAGGAAGGAAGGAAGGAAGGAAACAATAAATTGAACTTGCAGAAATAGAGAACAAAACTGTGATTACCAGAGGAAGGAAAGGGAGAAGAGCGGCGAGAGTGAGACATTTGTTAATGGACACAAAACAGCTAGTTAAGAAAAATAAGCTCTGTTGATGTTCAGTTGAGCTAGGCATCTATAATTAACATTAATTTACTGCATGTTATCAAATGGCAAATAACGAGGAGACCGAATGTCTTCATCACAAAGAAATGATTAAGTCTTCTAATGATGAATATGCTAATTATCCTGATTTGATCATCACACGTTATATACATGTAGTTATTCAACTCTGTGCCCCGAAAATGTGTACAATCTATTATATTTCAATAAAAAAGAATATCTTAGAATAAGTATTCTTATATATTGAGGGTATGGTATTGAGAATATTTTTGTTCTAACCAAATGTATGTTCACTTGAAGACTGCACTTCTATATCCTAACAGGATGAAAGGCAAATCACCCATGAATCATGAAAATGTTTGTCCTTCAGGAGTCCACCCAAGAAATGTACTTTTCTTCTTTGGTAAATTTGGTGTGGTGAGAAGGTTGGTATGGGCTCAATTAGGGATTTTTAAAAAATTTCTCCTCAAGTTTTTTGAGACACAAACCTGTCTCTAAAGTTAGATTGTTCCGAGCTTAAAATCTAAAGTACCATATAATATTTTTTAAAAAATTAACAGTTTACTCGGTTACCATATTCTCACATAATCAATTTCAGTCAAATAAATATCAGCTAATGGACAAGTTATAAAACACTGAAAAAGGGTAATATATAGTGAGATTACCTATATGCATAACTATACCATGATTTTTTCCCAGTAATTAAAGATTACATATGGCAATAACATAACCAATATTTCACTTTCTACTTTTAAGGGGAGCAACATATAATTTTTAATAGTATTTTTAAAATTTTTTCTTCATATACTATAAGAAAATAGAACGGTTTAACGACATTTTCTCTCCTTTCATAAACTGTTCAGCACAAAATCGAACATACAATTTTACTACAAGAATATACTTTATTTTAATGTTTTATTAAGAAAACAAAAGCAATCCTTGATATGAACACACATATTTATAGGTTGCTTTGTTTCTATTAGAAATGATCAGGGAGAGAAAATGCTGTGGTTGTTTTTATGTTTTATTGCTTTTTTTAAATGAAATCTTCAGAAATATTTTTCAGCATGTTAAGAAAGGGCCTTTTAGAATTGGGGATTAAATAAGAGAATAAATTCTACTCTTCAAGGTTTACATTAACATGAGTAGAGCCAGAGGTAATAATAATCAGATAAATCTGCATATTTTAAAGGAACTATTTCAACTTGTTCTTGCAATCATATAATTTATTTATGCTCTATCAGCCATGTGATTACAATGAAGCTACTGTAAGCATTAAATCTCATTACATTAAACAGGCAAATGAAGCAACACCCAAACAAAGACACACTAAAGTTGAATATTAAAATCATTTGAACGGAGCATTTATCATAAGTTTACTGGAGCACATAGAATTTAGGGAAAAAGAAAAAAAACTATTCAACATAAATATGTGAACTTTCATGTTTATAATTCCTTGTTATTTCTTTATTATTAAACATTCTTGTTTGCAGGTGTTTTAGAATAATTGAAATTTTTAAAAACTTTTTAAATGAATGAGATAAAAAACAGTATATATTTATATATAATATATATACACGAACGTGATATTTTAGATATATATGAAACTTAAGCAGTAAATTGCAGCCTTAGGTACATCTTTATAATGTGTAAGTCCAGATGATCATCACTCTTATATGGCACAAAGAAGAGTTTTTACAAACTCAGTTCTTCATAATTTTAAACCAATATTAATATTTATATACTCCTATTACCATGAGAGATCTAGTCAAGAAGAAAAGAACCCAAGGCAGCCTATCTCTATTATTGATTACAACTTAAAACTGTGAACAGCTAACTAAATGAAGATTTTGAAGTAAAACAAAAGCAAGCAGATTGGTCAGGGAATCAAAAGTTGGAGACGTGATCAGTATGGGCTGGATCTAAGTACTAGTATTCTCTCTCTCTCTCTCTCTCTCTCTCTCTCTCTCTCTCTCTCTCTCTCTCTCTCCTCTCTCTCTCTTTCTCTCTTCCTCTCTTATTTGTGGAAGTGTCCCAAGGGTCTCCTTTTGTTGGAAGCTGGATATACAGTGCTGGTGGTGGCAGGTATTAGCAACTAAAACTCTAATAGTAAATGTCTCTTTCTGGCAAGATAGCAGAAGAGGGATGTCTGCAGGCAGTCCAAATATGGGGGGACATTCACATCTTTTGTTTTTCTATCCCAGGGAGACCTCAGTCACAGAGGTGAAACTGAAACAACAATTTATCTATTTCTCAAGAAAGCCTTATTCCCATTCAGTGAAGACTTGTATTTAGAAATCAAGATTTGAGCTCTAGGTTTGCTTATTACTGTGTGCATATGCACAAAGGTACACACACACACACACACACACACACACACACGTGCACATACAAATGCATCTATATATCTCTATCTGAGTTTTCTTTCTAATTCCAATCCAACACCACAAAGTTTATTCTAGTCACTCCCATTTTTCTTAATTGTAACTTTTTTCTCTGACAATTAGAGAATTTAATTCCATTATTTTCAACATGTCTAATTACCATCTTCTTTTTATTTAATAAAACTTTTGTTCTCAGTAGACAAATGTTTGACACATACATGTGAACTACCTAAAAACTGGGTCCCAACAATTGGGGTTAATCAGTGCTTAAGGGAAAAAGGTAAGAAAGAAATAAGAAATAAAGAAGGCAAAAGAAGGAAGAAGGAAGATGAGGTGGGGAAAGAATGAAGATAGAAGGAGGGAAGTGGGAAGATGAAAAAGAAAGTAGAAGGAAATTTCAAAAATTCAACCATGAGCACAATATTTATTCCTACGAGCCATCCTAGGCCCAAACTCACCCTGGACATGTCAGTGTCTCCCATTCAGTATTAACTTCAGAAATAAATCATTTGTTTCAGAATTTTTTTAAAGTTTTTTTTTTTTCCTAAACAGATAGTTTTGGTTGGCAAAATTATTAAAATTTAGAAACGCTTTGAAACTTTTATTAAAGCTGTCCATTTCTTTATCTGAGTGGGATAGTTGAAAAAGATTAAAGAGAATGCATAATAGCTGTCCTCTAATAAATGGGAAGGATTAGGAAGGAACAAGAAAGTAAAAAGTCCAGATAGGAAACTTGTCCCTGCCACAGCTGCATTTGCCAAGCCAGTTAGATGTGCTGGCCGTATTCTGCTTGATGCCATTCCAAAAAGGGGTTTCAAACACTTTGGCTTATCAGTATACTGCCTAGAGTTTCAGTCCTGTCTTAGTCCATTTGGACCATGATAACAAAATTCCATGAACTGTGTGGCTTATAAACAATAAACATTTAATTCTCACAGAGTTGTAAGGTTGACAGTGTGCAAAACCAGCCTTGGAGAGCTGAAGCATGGAGTGAGTGCAGGAAAGCCATAGGAGAGGATCTGCCCAAGGGCTTGGAGGCCCAACCTCTACACCAGTGTGCAGAGAATGCTAAACATGGAGGCAAGGGAGATTATTCTCCAGCTTTAAGATTTAATGACTGCCCTTCTGGGTTTCGGACCTATTTATTGCTTTTTGAACAGGAATATGTGCTGTATGCATGTCCCACCATTTATCTTGACAGTAGATAACTTGTTTGATTTCACAGATGAGACTTTGGACTTTTGCACTAAAGCAAGTTAAGACCTTGGGGATCGAATGAATGTGTTTGCCTGTGAAAAGAGCATGAACTTCGGGGACCAGGGATGGAATGCTATGGGTTAAATGTGCCCTCCAAAAGTTTGTGTATTGGAACTTGACTCTCATTATAACAGTATTAAAGAGGTGGGAAATCCAATTATGGTATGCGAAAGGTGGGGCCTTTAGGAGGTGATTATATTTTGAGGACTGTGCTCTAATAAATGGATTGACCCATTTTTGGAGTAATGGGTATGGTTCGGATGGTTTTAAAAGGAGGGAAAGTGAGAAGGTCAGCTCTCCTCTTGCTCAGTCCATTCTACCATTTTACAAACTGGTCACCACTGGACCCTGTAGAGTTCCCACCAAGAAGAAGACACTCACTAGATGTGTCCCCTGGACCTTAGACTTCCAGCCTCCAAACTGTAAGAAATAAATTTCATTACTTTATAAATCATCCAGTTTCAGATATTCTGTTATAAGCAATAGAAAAGGACTAGTATAGGGAAAAAAAATGGAGGAAAAGACTAATGTCCTGCTTTATCCACTGGAATTGGGATATACTCTTCTTTCCTTGTTCAAATGCCCATGGACATTTGAACTTGAGACTCTTCAGCCACTGGATTTCAGGACTTTCACTAGTGGGAACCCAACTCTCAGAACTTTGGCCTCAGACTGGGAATCACACCATTGGATTTCTTAGTTCTGAGGCTTCCAGACTTAGACTAACCCATGCTACTGGCATCCAGTTTGCAGACAGCCTTTGTGGGAATTCTCAGCCTTCATATTCATGTGAGCTAATTTCCCTAATAAATCTCCTATCATATACTTATATACATATCCTATTGGTTCTGTCTCTCTGGAGAACCCTGATTAATACAGTATGTAAATACAGAGACCAGTTAAGACATCTTTGCAATTAAGGAGTGTGGCAAGAAAGGCCTAACTTAGGCAGAATGTAGTAGAGGTATTGAATATGAAAAAAATTGAAGAAGTAGTCTTACTAGGATTTTGGGAAGGATGGGACACAAGAGGTAAGGGACAATGGTGGGTCAAGAATAACCTTCTGGTTTCTGATTAAGTGGTTCATGAATGCTTATACCATCATTGGGATAGGGAAAAGAGAAGCACTTTCACATCTGCCGAGTTAGAGATCCTGTAGGAACCCAAGTTGTAGCTGTCTAGTAAAAACTGAAATATGTAGCTATGGAACTTATGAAAAAAAAAAGTGAGAAATTTAGACTTGAAAATTATACAAAGGTTCAATTCCTCTAATAAATCCCCGCTCATATATTTATATACATATCCTATTGGTTCTGTATCTCTGGAGAACCTTGACTAATACACACATTAAAACCAAAGAAATTTGATTCAGCATAGAAAAAATGTTGAAAAGATTGAAATAGAAAAAATAGTAATTATCTCAAAAGGAGAAGAAAAGCACTTTATATAATAATACCATCTTGCCCCATAACCAAGGCCCAGAATTTCAAATAAATATGGGTAAAGAGTTTTAGAACTCAGAGAAATGCCTGCCAAAATATAAATAAATAAACCAGTGTATTTTAAAAATCTTTTAGACCACATGTGGTTTCAGGTTCCAACATGGCTCCAGTCCTGCACACTCCAACAAACATTTTATTTGATGTCTTACAACTAGTCTTATGTCCAGAGTTATAAGAACTATGGGAAAAAGTAAAAAAAAAAAAAAAAAAGTTGCACGACTTAATGGCAAATTATACAATTGTTTCTTTAGGAAATCTTAGGAAATCTACAGATAATCTAAAGGAACTAAAAGAAAATTTTAGCAAAATTAAGGTAAAAGATTAATATTAAAAAAGCAGTAATGTAGAGTAATACATTAATAAATAAAATTGACAACAGCAACAAAACTTTAGTTAGGGTAAGATCTTGGAGATTCTTAACTGCTGACAAAGGATCTTATACTGTAGGTGACAAGGAGTGGTACAAAAGTGCTTATCAGTGAGGCAGCATGACTAGAACCCTGAAACAAAAAGGTGAATCTAGAACTTATATAAAAGCAGATTACAAAGAGAAGATGGCAAAGGCAGTGGCCATTATGCTACTTCCACACTCTAGATTAGAAAAAATAAGATCTCCGGGCCGGCCCGGTGGCGCACTGCTACAGTGCACTGCTTGGGAGCGTGGCGACGCTCCCGCTGAGGGTTCGGATCCCACATACAGACCGGTTCCCGCTCACTGGCTGAGCAAGGGGCGGGCGCAGCACCGAGGGTTGCGATCCCGTTGCCGGTCCCGGTCC
>NW_007727901.1:260964-265818 GCF_000696425.1 Galeopterus variegatus
GGTTGCGGTCCCTTTCCCGGCCCGAAAAAAAACAAAAAAAAAAAAAAAAAAAAAAGAAAAAATAAGATCTTGGAGGGAAATAATTAATGATAATTTGAAATGAAGAGGAGAATGTAAACAACTGCGAGAAATAACATGGAGGTAGAATTTTAACAACTCAACGACTTATTAGTTATGTGATGCAGAATTCCATTGCTCTCCCTGGGTGATTAAGAATACAATTAAGTAAATCAAAGAATTAGAGAAATACAAGTTCTAATGAAGGCCAATAGAATATAAGGCCTTCAAGAAAAGGAAAAAGGAGCTGAGAATGTATCATGGTGGATCTGAAGCAATTAAATAAGATTTGTGTGTGTGTTTTATGTGTCAGTGTACATAACCAGCAAATGAAGAAAAACTACTAAATACAGTGGAAGAGCTTTAGTTTTTACCTAATTTGCATTTTCTAAACATTTGACAATTTAACCTTTGTGATGGTTAATTTTATATGTCAACTTGACTGGGCTAACATGTCCAGATATGTGTCCAAATATTCTGGATGTTTCTTTGAGGGTATTTTCAATGAGATTAACATTTAAGTTGGTCAACATTGAGCAAAGCAGATTATCCCCCATAACGTAGGTAGGCTTCATCTGATCAGCTGAAGTTCTGACTATAACAAAAGAGTAACCTTCTCCTAGCAAGGGGATCCTCCAGCAGATGTCATTGGACTTCAGCTGTAAATTTGGGACTTGCCAATCTTCACAATTACATGAGCCAATTTCTTAAAATAAATCTCTCTTTTCTCTCTCTCTCTCTCCAAATCATATTGGTTCTGTTTTTCTGAAGAACTCTGACTAAAACACCCATTCTGTCTTCTTTTGTTGTTGTTGTTTAATATAATCAGGACTCATAGTCTCACTTTTCCGTATAAGTAAGATTTGACTTCTCTAATTCCTCCTCTCTTACTCCTTTATAGAAATATATTCCTCTCAGGGCTCTACCCAAAACTAACTTTGGTTTTTAATTTCCTGTGTTCAATCTGATCATTCTTACTTCAGTGGCATCATTTATTGTACAAGAGGTCTTCAAAAAGTTTATGAAGGGCCGAGCCTGTGGAGCACTCGGGAGAGTGCGGCGATGGGAGCATAGGAGCGCTCCCGCCACGGGTTCAGATCCTATATAGAGATGACTGGTGCGCTCACAGTGCTCACTGGCTGAGCACGGTGTGGCCAGTCTCAAAAAGGACAAAAAAAAAAAATAGTTTATGAAAATATTCCTAATATCTTGTAATTCTATGTTTACTTGATTTTTTGAAGTATCCTTGTACATGTTCCAGAAACTGAAAAGTGTCTATTCTCATCATTCAAATTGTATTGAGGTTGTATCACTTGGTTTGGCTGGTAAAAACACCTTAGTATCTAAAATCTCTTTTTCACTATTGTGAAAAAATGTAAAAATAGTAAAAAAGTAAAAGTGAGTTTTACTTTATGGTCCAAATATTTTAAAGAGTTTGAAATTTAAAATGCATTAAGTTTCTGTAATTTCAGATAATAGATTCTGAATATGAACTTGCACATATTACAGGCACCTCAGATTTAACTATTTTGTTCACTGAATCTATGAATTTCTAGTCCCCACCCTGTATTTTTAATCAGTGTTAATGATACCATCAATTTTTGTGAGAGCAATCTTAAAAGTTTGCATGACTTGCCATTCCCACTTACCACTTTCAATTATATTCTTTTCTATACAAATGACAACAACAACAACAACAACAAGCTACTGCTAAAGGCAAAAAGCAAAATTAATGTCATCAATATTATTTAAGCAAAAAGGACCTGGATAAATACATTTTATAATATGTTCATCTATTTATGTAAATTGCAAAAACCAATCTACAGTGATATGTCAACAGTGGCAACTTTGAAAAGGTATTGAGGTCAGCCAGCCAGCAGAACCACATGGCTCCACACTGCTTCATATGGCCCCCTCACCTGCCACCTTGGACCCAGGCCGGGGGAAGCTCCAGGACTTACTCTGGCACCCTGAACCGGCACCATACAGGTGAGCCTGCAGACACCAGCCAGCTAGCAGTACTGCGCAGCTCCATGCAGCCCCCTCACCTGCCACCTTGGACCCAGGTGGGGGGTAGCTCCAGGCCCTGTGCTGGCACCCTGAACTGGCACTGCCCAGGTGAGTCCAACAGTGCCAGCCAGCCAGCAGAACCATGTGGCTGCACGTGGCCCCTCATCCTGCTTGAGACCCAGGGGAAGAACTAGCCTACAGGTCTGACCGACCGAGTTTGTCCCAGCAGAACTCCATGCACTAGGGGCTCATTCTATGACCACAGAGTCTCGAACAGGAGTCAACTTGGTTTAACACAACCACCACAACACCCACTATAAAGCAAAGACAGTCCACCCCCCACAGTAGCAACCAAGGCCACTCCACAGCCAACCTCAGTGTAATAGAAGAAGCAAACCCCTACCAAATAACCAAGCTTCAGCAAAAAACAAACAAACAAACAAACAAACAACAACAACAAAAAAAAAACACTAGAAGTACAAACAATCAAGAAGAAATGACACTACAAAAAGGATACAGTAATGCCCCAAAGCCAGACTTCACAGAACAGGGAATACTTGAAATGTCTGAAAAAGAATTTTGGGCAATGGTCTTAAGTAAACTTGAAGAAATAAAGGAAGGCTCAATTAGAGAACACAATGAAACAAGAAAAAAAATCCAGAACACGAAGGAGGAAATCTACAAAGAGATTAATACCATAAAATGAGTGTAGCAGAACTTCTAGAAATGACTCACTCAACAAAATAAAAAACATGATTGAGAGCTTGAGCAGCAGGGTAGAGCAAGCAGAAGAAAGAATATCAGAGTTTGAAGATGGTCTTTTTGAAATAACTCAGGCAGACAAAAAAGGAAAAAAAAAAGAATTAAAAATAATGAGGAAAGCCTAAGAGAATTAGCAATCTCAAGCGCTCTAATATCCAAATTGTGGGTATTCCTGAAGGGCAGGAGAAGGGAAAAGGTCTCAAAAACCTACTCAAGGAAATAGTAACAGAAAACTTCCCAGGTGTAGGGTGAGATACAGACCTTCAGATCCAGGGTGTTCAAAGGTCCCCAAACAGATTCAACCCAAAAAGATCCTCCCCAAGACATATTATAGTTAAATTTACAAAGTTCAATTACAAAGAGAGAATTCTACAAGCAGCAAGAGAAGTGTCAGGTAATTTATAGGGGAAGCCCCATCAAACTAACAGCAGACTTCTCAACAGAAACCCTACAGGCCAGAAGAAAGTGGAATGATATATGCAAAATAATAAAGAAAAAAAAAAAAACTGCCAGCCAAGAATTTTTTACCCAGCAAGGCTCTCCTTCAGAAATGAGGGAGAAATAGTGTATTTCCCAGACAAACAAAAGTTGCGGGGGTTAACCATCACATGACCAGCCCTGCAAGAAATTCTCAAGGGAGTCATTCATCTGGAATCTGAATAATGGTGACCATCATCATGAATACACAAGAAAGAGCAAAACCCACAGTTAAAACAAAAATGCCAGCAAGAAAGAGAAAGAAGCTAAATCATTCTGCCTCAAATCCCCAAGTCTCATTGAAGAAGAGAAATAAAAGGGGAAATAATGATCAAAAGAAACTTAAACCACCTAAACAAGTAGCAATTAAATGACAGGAATTAAACAATACTTCTCAATAACTATTCTAAATGTGAATGGACTAAACTCCCCATTAAAAAGATACAGACCAACTGACTTGATTAAAAGGATAGACCCAAGTATATGCTCTTTTCAAGAGACCCACCTCACCTGTAAAGACACTCATAGACTTAAAGTGAAGGGATGGAAAAAGATATACCATGCAAATGGAAACCCAAAACAAGCAGGAGTAGCTATTCTTATATTGGACAAAAAAGAATTTAAACCAAAAATATTTAAGAAGACAAAGAAGGACATTATATAATGATAAAGGGAGCCATCCAGCTAGAAGACATAACAATCATAAACATGTAGGCACCCAATACCGGAGCACCCAGACATATCAAGCAAACACTTTTAGACCTAAAGAAGGAGATAGGATCTAATACGGTAATAGTGGATGATCTGAACACCCCTCTCTCAGTATGGGGCGAGACTTCCAGGCAACAAGTCAACAAAGAGACACAGGATCTAATCTAAACCCTAGACCAACTGGACTTTGCAGATATATACAGAACGTTTCACCTAACAGCTAAACAATGCACTTTCTTCTCATCAGCTTAGGGTACATTCTCCAGGATAGACCACATATTAGGTAACAAATCTAGTCTCAGCAAGTTTAAAAAAAATTGAAATTATTCCAACAATTTCTTCAGAACTCAATGGACTAAAACTGGAGATAAACAGTAAGCAAATCACTGGAAGCTATACAAATACATGAAAAATAAATAATAAACTTCTGAATGACCTATGGGTCAAAGAAGAAATTAAACAGGAAATTAAAAAAATTTCTAGAAGCTAATGAAGATAAAGATACACCATACCAAAACTTGTGGGATACTGCAAAATCAGTACTAAGAAGCAAATTTATTGCAGTAAGTGCATATATCAAAAAAATGAAAAGTCTCCAAATAAACAACCTAACAATATACCTCAAAGAACTTGAAAAACAACAATAATCCAACTTTAAAGTTAGTAGATGGAAAGAAATAATTAAGATTAGAGCAGGACTAAATGAAATAGAGACCCAAAAAACAATAGAAAAGATCAAGAAAACTAAAAGTTGTTTTTTTGAGAAGATAAACAAAATAGACACACCATTAGCTAGATTAACAAAAAAAAAAAAAGAGAGAGAGAGAAGACCCAAAT
>NW_007727901.1:266818-282565 GCF_000696425.1 Galeopterus variegatus
AAAAAAAAAAAAAAAAAAAAAAAAAAAAAAAAAAAAAGGAGAGAGAAGAGCCAAATAACAAAAATCAGAAATGAGAAGGGAAATGTTACAACTGACATCACAGAAATAAAAAGAATCATTAGAGACTATTATAAACAACTGTATGACAACAAATTTGAAAATCTGGAAGATATGGATAAGTTTCTCAAAACATACAAATTACCAAGACTGAACCAAGAAGAGATAGAAAACCTGAGCAGACCAATAACAAGCAATGAGATTGAAGCAGTAATTAACAATCTTCCAACAACAACAGAAATCTGGGTCTGGATGGCTTTACAGCTGAATTCTATCAAACTTTTAAAGAGGAGTTAGTACCAATTCTCATGAAACTGTTCCAAACAATTGAGGCAGATGCTAATCTCCCAAACTCATTCTATGAGGCCAACATAAGTCTGATGCCAAAACCAAATAAAGATGCAACAAAAAAAGAAAATTATAGGCCAATATCCTTGATGAACATAGATGCTAAAATCCATAACAAAATATTAGCAATTAGAATACAGCAACATATTGAAAAAATTATACACTATAATCAAGTGGCATTCATCCCAGGGATGCAAGGATGGTTCAACTTACAAAAGTCAATAAATGTGATAAATCACATCAACAAGCTCAAGGACAAAGATGATATGATTATCTCAATAGAGGCTGATAAAGCATTTGACAAAACTCAACATTCTTTCATGATAAAGACTCTCAAATTAGGTATAGAAGGAAAAATTCTTAACACAATAAAAACCATTTATGACAAACCCGCCGCCAGTATTATTCTGAATGGGGAAAAATTGAAGGCCTTCCCCTTAAAGACAGGAACTAGCCAAGTATGTCCACTCTCACCACTTCTATCCAACATAGTACTGGAAGTACTAGCTAGAACAATGAGACAAGAGAAAGAAATAAAGGGAATCCAGATTGGAGAAGATAAACTTTCAATGTTTGCAGATGACATGATACTATATAGAGAGAAAAGTAAGGACTCTGTTAAAAAACTCCTGGAGCTGGTTAATAACTTCAGCAACATTGCAGGATACAAAATAAATACGCAGAAATCAGTAGCATTTATATACTCAAATAATGAATTAACAGAAAGAGAAATAAAGAAAGTAAGCCTGTTTACAATTTTCACCAAAAAAAAATATGATACCTATGGATCAATTTAACCAAGAAGGTTAAAGACCTCTACAATAATAATTACAAACCACTTCTAAAAGAAATTAAATAAGACACAAAAAGATGGAAAGATATTCCATGCTCTTTGGTTGGAAGAAGTAACATTGTGAAAATGTCTATAATGCCCAAAGTTATAAGTGATCTACAGATTCAATGCAATCCCCATCAAAATACCAATGACATACTTTACAGAAATGAAAAAAAAAACAAAAAACAAAACAATCTTACCTTTCATAAGGAAAAACAAAAGACCCCAAATAGCCAAAGCAATCCTGAGCAAAAAAAAAAAAAAAAAAAAAAAAAAA
Organism: Galeopterus variegatus; assembly: GCF_000696425.1. Lineage (NCBI taxonomy): Eukaryota > Metazoa > Chordata > Mammalia > Dermoptera > Cynocephalidae > Galeopterus > Galeopterus variegatus. Next base: position 268,336 of record NW_007727901.1, read on the forward strand.
AAAAAGCCAGAGCCATAACTCTGCCTGACATCAAACTATACTACAAAGCTATTGTAACCAAAACAGCATGGTACTGGTATAAAAATAGACATTTAGCCCAGTGGAGTAAAATAGAGAACCCAGAAATCATGCCTCAGGCTTATAGCCATCTGATATTAGACAACACAACAAAAATCTACATTGGGGAAAAGATTGTCTCTTTAACAAGTGGTGCTGGGAATATTGGATATCCATATGCAGAAGAATGAAACTAGATATGAATCTCTAACCATACACTAAAATCAACTCAAAATGGATTAAAGACCTAGGTATAAAATCCAAAATTGTAAAATTACTAAGGGAAAATATAGGTGAAACACTTCAGCAGTTAGGTCAGGGCACAGGCTTTATGAACATGACCCTGAAAGCACAAGCAGCAAAAGAAAAAATAAACAAATGGGACTATAACAAACTAAAAAGTTTCCATACAGCAAAAGAAACAATCAACAGAGTGAAAAGACAAATTACAGAGTGGGAGAAAATTTTTGCCAACTATGCATCTAGCAAGGGACTAACACCCAGAATATACAGAGAACTCAAGCAATTATACAGTAAAAAATAAAATAAAATAAAATAATAAATAAAAATGACCCAGTTAAAAAATGGGCAAAGGAGATGAATAGACTTTTTTCAAAGGAAGAAATGCAAATGGCCAACAGATACAGGAAAAAATGCTCAACATCACTAGTCATCAGGGAAATGCAAATTAACACATTTAGATACCACCTCACTCCACTTAAACTGGTTATGATAAAAAAGATGGTGAATAACAAAAGCTGGCGAGGGTGTGGAGAGAATGGAATACTACTGCATCGTTGCTGGGAATGTAAATTAGTACAACCATTTTGGAAAACAATTTGGAGATTTCTCAAACAACTATACATAGATCTTCCATATGATCCAGCAGTCCCTCTTCTGGGTATAGATCCAGAGGAGTGGAAATCATCTCGTCAAAGAGATACCTGCACTCTCATGATTATTGTAGATCTGTTTACAAAAGCTGAGATATGGAACCAACCTAAATGTCCATTGATAGATGATTGGATAAGGAAACTGTGGTATACACACACTGTGGAATACTACTCTTCTATAAAATAGAATGAAATACTCCCATTTGCAACAACATGGATGAACCTGGAGAAACTTATGTTGAGTGGGACAAGCAAAGTATAGATGGATAAATACCGCATGTGCTCACTCATGTGTGGGAGATATGAGAGAAAGGAAGGCAGTAAAGAAAGATCACAGCAGTGCAGTGATCCAACAGAGGGAGGGAACATTCCTAGGGCTACAAATTGGAGTTGAGGGGAGAGGGGAATGGGGAGGCAGGTTGAGGGATAATTGGAAGGGGACAAAGGGTACAAAAGTAATTTCTGGTAATGGGTATGTCCCCAGTATGAATCTGGCCTCCACATCATGGGTAGGAGGAGGGACAATCAGCTTTGTATCTCACAAATACTCATAATTAATATAAAAAAAGAAAATTTTGATTTTTCACAAAAAATAAAATAATAATGTTATTCATCAAGTGCAAAATTTTTCTTATTCCTATTCTAATTATTTCTCTAGCCATCAACTGTCTTTATCTACTGGTATACATTTAAGCTGTCATTCTAGCCCATCCTATTTACTTAATTTAGTCTCTGTGTGTATTCCTATATTCTGTGTAGCTGAAAGACAGTGTAGCCTGCTAGTACCTCCAGCTAGACTGCTAGAGTTCAAAATACTGACCATGGGAATTTGTGGGCAAAATTACTCAACCTTCCTATACCTTGGTTTCTCATTTCTAAAATGGAGATAATAATAGTATATAGTGCTCAAGATTGTTTGAATACTAAATGGATTTTATAAAAATATTAAAATATATAGGACATTTCCTGGTATATAGTAAGTTCTCAATAAAATTAGCTAATTTAAAAAAATAAACAGAAAACCAACTAAAGAACAACATTAAAAATTAACAAAAATAAAAGATCATTCTTTAAAATAATTGTATTAGAATATAAATAATAGTAACAGAATCTAGTAAGACAAATGCAGACTTTCCAATAAATAAAATGTGGTGTGACAAATTTACAAAAGTTCAGACACAATAGATAGAAAATTAAAGTGAAATAAACAACTATAAATTTTAAATCTATGGTTAAAAAAATGTCTACAGAATGTTAAAACTGGATTAAGAAGAAATGGAAAACTTCAATATACAGATATTGGTTAAAGAAACTGAAAATCTTCATCCCATACAAAAAAAAAAAAAAAAAAAAATCCCTACCTAAAACATGATTATAGTAAGTTCTAACAAGCTTATACTTTGAATAAAGAAAACCTAACTCCTATCTGATGAAAGTTGTTCCAGAAAATAAATAATTGAAGGCATTTGAACTCATTTTATGGTGCTAGTATAAAACTGATTTTTAATTGGATAAACTAATAGAAAAGAAATATACAGGCCAATCCATCTGCTTTTTACCAGCACATTTGCTGCAATGCATTTAATTATTTTGGTTAAGGTTTAAAAAACTGGTCCACTACTCATAATACAAGGTTTTAGTTTTGCATAATTTTGGCAGATAATCAAGAAATAAAGAGAAAGATAATCAAAAAATAAACTGAACTTTTTTTTACAAATTATAGCAAATCATTTTAGAAAAAAAGATGCTTATTCTATGTTATATATAACATTTTTATTATATGTTTTATATAGTATGTTCTTTATATTCAGTTTTGTCATTAGTTAGCAGAGAAGTATCATAAGAAATAATAATAATGGTGAATAGTTTATTATTAATAATAAAGATTTAATTTCCTAGAATTATACTGATGTCATTTTTTGTATTGTTTTATTCTATATTATTTTACTTCATTTTTATTATGTGTATAATTATCATTATTGGACTTAAAGAAAGGTGAATTTTAAATTAATTCCTTTTTTAAATAAAGCTGACTGTTTTCAAAAAAAAAAATGAAAAGGTATTGACTGGAGGGAGTCATGAAAAATGTTTACAAGATACTGGTTAATATTCTACATCTTGTTTGGGATGATAGTTCCATAGGTGTGTTAACATTGCCTAATTATCCACATTTTTGACTAAATATTTTAACATATTAATCATGATTATTTTAAACCCTGTGTATGAAAGTTCTAACTCATAGGGCATCTTTAGGTACGATTCTGTGGACAACTTTATCTTTTTGTCACTGTGTCTTCTTGGGTTGTTTTATAACTTTTGACTGATTATTCGATATTTTGTACAGCAGAATCAAGCCTAAGAAATATTATTTGAACAGGCACACCTTTTCTCTCGTCAGGCCAGTAATGTGGGTCTGTAAGTCAATTTAGTCAGTAGTTAAGCTGGGTTTGAGTTTTCTTATTGGCATAATTACCTTCAGAGTATCCCTATCTTCAACTTTTTTTCAGTGGAGGACTACTGCTATCTTGTGGATCTTGCCGGCAGGAGATACTGTTCCTATTCGACCGGCAGTTCTTGTCAGTATCTTCATGCTTGCACCAGAGATGCTGGTCTCACTCGAACTTCTGCCTTTAACCAGGAGTAGATTGCCATTGCCTGCTATTCAACATGGGACTAAGATCAACTCAAGGAGGTTCTGAGTTCTCCTGGTCCAGTCTCTGTCTTAGACAAATCCTGTGAGCCTGTGCTTTAGGGCTAGAACTTTCTTAGCATACCTTTCCCTCCCTACCTAGGGGAGCAAAATGCAGGCTAGTGTTTGAAAATGTTTCCTCTTTGTCACCAAGTGGCAGATGGCTTTGATTTTACCACTCCTCATAAAGCAATGCATGTTTCTTTGGGTCTAGGCATACTGCTTCTACAATAGTACCTTAAGATTTTTGCTTTGAATGACAGAAGAGTCCAGGAAGTGGACTTAGTTTTATGCTGTCTTGCTATTGCAAGGCTAAGGCTGATGTCGCAAATCCTGCTCACAGAGCCAATTGTCTAGCTCTTAATCCTGTTCATGATGCCAATTGTAAAGGTAGGCGACCACACTAGTTGTCACGGCTCTCTTACCTGCTGGTAATCCTGCACTGCCTGGGCCAATGGTTGAGCTAGGGCTGGGTCTGGAACTCCCAGACACCTCAAGCTCATTCACAGACTGGGTCACAAACCCTCCACACACCACTGAGTCACCAGACCCCTCCACACCAGGCTGGGTCACCGGACCCCTTAATGCAGGTCTATAAGCTAGGCAACCAGCCACATGGTCCTTGGAAGTGGCAGGTCTGGAAAAACATGTCTGCGCAGGGCGGGCACCTGAGGCAGTAAAATACCAGCCAAAGCAGCACTGTGTGGGCACACTCACTCCACCCACACAATGTTTACTGAACCACACTGAACCCACTCTGAGGTGAGGGGAGCCTAACCAAACTGTTCATTTTCCCAACACATGCCTACGTGCCTTCATGTAGGTGCTCTTCTGGTCCCTTGACCTGCCTTTAATTTTTCTCACAGTGTTGGCAGAATTCTCTCATGCATTGGGCTCAGAGTGGCCTTTCATAATTTATTAAAAATTTAGCTAATATATATTTGCTCATTTTAATGGCAGAAGACTCCTACCCTTGTGCTCTGTCAAAGATGAAAAAGCTAATGTGCTAAATATACTCAAAAGAGCCTTGTCACTCATTGCAACTTAGTTCACCTGTTGACTTGTGAACTTAACACTCTGTTGGGTTTACAAAATTTTATTTCATGGATTATCTGTTTTCTGTCATTGCTAAGGTAAGACATTTTCTTACAGTTTAGAACAGCCTGAAAGAAAGCAGACTTCAGTTTTACGCAAATTGTAAAAAAAAATATTGATCTGCAGAATTATGATTTATCAACTTTTATACATCTACTGTATTTCAACAAAACTATTTACCAAGATACGTTCCAACACTCCAGCTGATTTCTAAACATCTCACCATTATTCTGAACATCACATTTCTTTATATTTTGGCAAAAATAATCAGGTACTTTGAAAATGCATTCTCTCAGTGTATGTCCTTTCTACCTCAGAATATCAGTACATATTTGCCTTTCCCTCTCTCTTTTGTCCCATTTCAAAACATATATATGTATATATTCCATCTTAGCTTGCGGATATTCCTTCAATAACAAACCCTTTTTAAAATTGACTCATTTATGCATATATTCAAAAACAAATTTAATAATAACAAAAGTAGTATTACTTAAGGCACCAGGGATTACAAGAAAAGCCTTTCCTACCTGAGAACTCAGAATTTATTTGTCAGAAGGGAGAAAAGGAAAGACAGGATGCTTGAATAATGTATTGTGACAAGATAAGTAACACAAAGTAGAAAAAGTCAATGTGCAAACTTTTTAACATGGCTTGTGATGTACAGATGAGACATATTTATAGAAAGGATCAAATGGTGGTTATTGGTGTTGACCCTCTTTTAAAAATAATTAACCAAAAGTCATATCTCATTTTTATTTTTGTATTATTTTTATTTTTATTTATTGAACGATAATTGATTGTACATATCTGCGGGGTACCACATTTAATGTCAATACCTATGTGCGATATGTGATGCTCAAGTGAGGATAATTAGTATTTTCTTTCTTTCTTTCTTTTTTTTTTTGTCTTTTGTCTTTTTCCGTGTCTGGCAACGATCACAACCCTCAGTGTTGCCCCCGTACCGGACCGGGGACCGGCAACGGGATTGCAACCCTCGGCGTTGCCCCCGCGCCTCGCTCAGCCAGTGAGCGGGAACCGGTCTGTATGTGGGATCCGAACCCTCGGGCGGGAGCGCCGCCGCACTTCCCAAGCGCCGCACTTATCCAGTGCGCCACCGGGCTGGCCCGATAATTAGTATTTTCAACATCACACAATGTAATCATGTTTTTGTGGCCCTTTACCAATTTCTTGCTAACCGTCCCTACTCCCTTTCTCAGCTGAGCCTCAGTTCTGTTCCCTCCTTTTGAAAGTTCAGCATATTATTAAGATTGTTGTATCTTTCTTTTTAATTTATTTGTTTACTTTTTTAGCTTCCACTGATGAGGACATGCAGTATTTCTCTTTCTGTGCCTGGCTTACTTCATTTAACATAATTTTCTCTAAGTTCTTCCATGTTGTTGTGAATGGCACAATTTCATTTGTTTTAATGGCAGAGTAGTATCCTATTGTGCATATATATATTATATTTTCCTTATCCAGTCATCTGTCGATGGACATTTAGATTGGTTCAAACTCTCATCTATTATCAACAGAGCTGCCATAAAGATGAGAGTGCAGGTATCCCTTCGACATGATGATTTCCATTCTTAGGGGTGTACATCCAATAGTGGAATTGCTGGCTCACGTGGAAGTTCTATCTGTAGTTGTTGGAGGAAACTCCACGTTGTTTTCTATAACAGCTGCACTAATGTACAGTCCCACTAACGGTGTAGGAGGGTTCCCCTCTTTCACATCTTTGCCAGTATTTGTTATTCTCTGTCTTTTTGATAATGGCCAGTCGAAAAGAATTTCCCAACCATGAGCAACTTTAAAGACTGATTTCTATCATACCTCTTTTCAAAGTTGTAGTAGATTTGATGGTAAAATCAGATAGTTTGGGAAAACTACTTGTGTTTATTATATGCTTACTCAAGTTTTGATCCTAACTGGAGCATGTAGCAGTGAAAATAATATATTTCATCAAATTATTTTACTTTCCTCCTGAGCACACAGGAAGATTGCTTTCATCCACCTCTCTTGCATCCAGAGAGGACCATGTGGTTGAGCTCTGACCAATCTGGGGCAGAAACACAGCATACTATATTTAGGCCTGAATGAAAAGCAGCCTTACAGTCTTTTACATGCTTTCCTCTGCTTGCATGGCTGGAAGTAATGTACTCTAAAATGGTGGGGCCATATGATAGAACTCCAGATCCCTGAGTATGTCAATTGAAATATAGCTACACAAGAACCCCATCAAACCAGGATTATCTGCATCAGATTAAGTGTAAGCAAGAAATAAATATCTATCTTATAAAGCGACTGAGTTAGAGCGTGATGTTATAACACCAAGGTCAAGGGTTCGGATCCCCATACTGGCCAGCCACCAAAAAAAAAAAAGTAAATAAAGTGACTGAGACTTGGAAGTCATATGTTATATTAGCTTATTCCAGGAAATGTAGAGCTACTCTTCAGTTCATTACTATGGTTACTCAGTTCTTGTCCTAGAGATGTCTTTGCTACTATTTTTCACTCTATTTACAGTAAAAACAACAAATATCAGAAGTTTACTCTCTCTCATCACAGACATTTTCATCTTGCATCTGAGGTATATCTGCTCTCTGGTTTGTTACATACAATATAGGCTTCAAGGAACTTCCAACAGAACATCACACTAGTCCACTATATTGATGAAACCATGCCAACAGTTCCTACATATTGGGAAATAATACAAACCTTACATGTCTTGGTAAGACACAGAGCTTCCATAAGGTGGGGAATAAATAACACACACACACACACACACACTCTGAGATTTACCACTTAAGTGAAGTTTCTCATAATACAATTATGAGGAATTTTACGAAAGTCATATTGGGAAATAATACAAACCTTACATGTCTTGGTAAGACACAGAGCTTCCATAAGGTGGGGAATAAATAACACACACACACACACACACACACACACACACACACACACACACTCTGAGATTTACCACTTAAGTGAAGTTTCTCATAATACAATTATGAGGAATTTTACGAAAGTGCTACCAATTTGAAGGAGAATTTTCTACAGCTCAGGACCTAAATTATTACATGTGACATACTTGATACACCTCCTTAGGTATTATAGAAAGAATATGTATATTTTGTCTCTCTTGTTTTATCTAACTTACCAATTAAATAAAAATTAAACTACCTTTTAGAGCAGTCCAACACAAGCAAGACTCACCAGCTGCTTTTTACTGCAGGGGCAACACACCTGTATGTTGACCCTTCAGATCTGGGAGCCATGTTAAAGAGAACCCATCACTTACATACTTTCTGGATAGTAAAGCTTCAGGTATTTTTCTCGATGCCAACAATTCTCCCTCAGTTGTGCTGCTATAGGGAATGTGGCTCAAATTATCATCCTAGTTTTTTGAAAGTGTCAGCTTCAATGCCAAAACATGGAAAGTTGCCCCACAATCGCCCCTTTTCCTTGCTGCCAGACTTCACATGCTGTTAATGTTTCTCAGGGACTGGGTATCCATATCAAGTGGTACATTTGTGTTGCACAGATTATCCCCAAGACCACATTATTGTCCATTAGATTTGAAAATACTCCTGAAAATTGTCATAATTTACTTGCTTTATTACTATTTTTTCAGGACACATATCAGTGTCTGTAGAATATCTAGGTTTTGGATTTGTCCACTTATTCAGTATCTACCTTTCCTAGATGGAAAATAAATACACCTTGTACAAGGTCCTTATTTATCTTGCTCATCATTCTACTTACGGCCCCTAGAAAAGTGGCTGGCATAAGGTAAGGACCAATTAACATTTGTTGAATGAAGATTAGTTGGCTTCTAGCAGGTATTCTCCTAATTGGCTACATATGACAGAAAATGTTTTCTAATTTAAATATTTTGAATAATTTTTATTTCTTTTTTCTTTTCCTCCCCATTTTCTTATTTCTTCTTTCCTCCTTTCCCCCTTCCTTTGTTCTTTTATTTATTAATTCATTTGATTCTTTCTTCCTTCTTTTTTTCCTTCCTTCACCTTTCTTTAAATCTCTTAAAAAACAAACAAACAAACAAAAAACCCCCACAGCTCATCATGGTTTTCTGGCATCTTTCCTGTGTATCCAGGACTTATGTGAAGCAGTTACTCACCTGTACAGCATATGAATCAGTGTCTGTTCTAATTGATCAGTGCCCAAGATATACCAGTCATTAAATCATTTTATATTCTTCTTTTGCATTTCCAAACTTCTTAATTCACATTTGCTACATGAAGGTTTACACAGGCAACTAAAAGTTAACATTCTCCAAAAGAGCACATTACAGTTCTCCCAATAATCTCATTCAGTTTACATTCTCAAATAATAGCACCGCCGAAGTAGACTCTTTCCACCCCTTTCACAGATGAACAAGATAGTAAATTCTATCCTCTTAAGACCTTTGCCTAACTCTCCTCCTCCCCCTCATTGCTTCCTTATTACTTTAAGCTCTGATTCCCTACTACCTGAAACAAGGCCATAATATTATTTTCCTGGCTTAATGTCCTACCTCTAAACAAGCATTTTCCAATTGAATTTTTCAGAGCTATGGTCCTAACAAATGCTCTAAAAAAGTGCTCTTGAAAGGTATAATACGTACCAGTGTACTAAAGACTCTGAGATGAGCTACAATGAGGAATCTGTGTAGAATAGTATTATAGAGCATGCACTTCTCACTACATAAAACAATATTGTCATGTAAAATGTGGAGTTGAAAATAGAATAGAATTAGTAGATAAATATTATCAGAATGTTAGTTAACCTTCTTAAGTCTCATGGTAGTTAATAATAGTGTTTATATATCAGCTAGCGATTTGCTGAACTGCATTTCAGAAACTATCCAAGAATTAATTAAAGGCAAAGGTGAGTTACTCTCATCACATAAAAAGTCTTATTAGAACTAAGCACTTTGAGGTTGGATGCAGTGGGGCCCACATAAACACAAGCTTCTTCTAGTTTTTTGCTCTTCTATCCGAAAATTGTATGGCATCTCATTTTTAATGAGATTTTGGTGCACCTCCTGTTATCTCGTCTATATTTCAACCAGAAAGAAGTCAGAGAGAGTAAAGGAAAAAAAAGGCACATCGCTTTACATCAGGAAAACAATAACATTACTGGGTATTGTACTAATTTAAGTATGCTTGCTTTTCACCTGCCAGAACTGGGACACATAGCTATACCCAACTGCATGGGATCAAGGAGTCAAACCAAATCAAAATCAAAATCAAGAAATCAAATCAAAATTTTGATTTGGTTAGTAAATTAAAAGGAGAGAATAAATATATAGGTATGTCAGCTGTCACTACTAAGTGACCCCAAACATCTAGTTTAAACAATAATCATTTGTTTATTACTCACATACCTCTGGGTCAACTGAATGATTCTGCTGACATGAACCAGGTTCTGCTGAACTTAGACTTGCTCATGCCTTCTGGAGCCTGGATGGTCTAGCAGTTAGCTCACTTTAAGTTCTGGTGGCCAAGGGTGGGGGAAGTGACTGGCTCACATAGCTCATCATCTGGTAGGCTAACCTGGGCTTCTTCACAAGGCTGAGGCAGTATGGTTCCAAGGGCAGCATCAGGGCAAGCGAGATCCAATGTGCAAGTTATTTTCACATCTTGACCTCCATAATTTTGCTACTGTACCTTTAGTCAAATTATGTCATATAGTCAAGCCCAGAGTCAATGTCGAAAGATGCTACAAAGTAGCAGCTACAGGGAGTCAATAAGAAATAGACTTGGGAAATTCCTATAATCAATTCGACACAGTGGCTTGTGGTGTCTGCCTCAATACAACCATAAGTATATTGAAGAAGATAAGTAAGGTAGCTCAAATAAAGTATATAGCATACCATCTTCAACATAATCAATATTCCAACAAACTTACCTGTGATTTTTAAGCATTTTAGATCATTTCCCCTTAAGACTGGATAATGGATTTTTTTTAACATGATATATTATCCCACTAAACTTTGGTTATGTGGAAAGATTTTCAGCAAAATCCTTCTCTGAGCCTTTTCCCATATTTTTGCCAGCTTAGCCTTTTTAAATAGAAATCTGATCCTGCCATTCTCTTCACTAAACCCTTCAAGGACTTCCTGTGGTTACCTTGTAGAGAATAAACTGTGAGCTTAGCATAGGGAGGCCTCTGTCATCTTAGCCATACATATCACTACAGCAAATTAATTACTTTTGATATTAACACTTTTGTAATCAGTAGGCTTTTAATTTACATTTGAAGCATCTTAAAGATATTAAAATATATTAAAATTGTGTCTGCTTCTCTTTTGCTAATCCTCAGGAAACTGAATAAATGTTCTTTCTGATAAGTATTTGTAATATAAATATCACCAATACAGCAAACACTACTGTCACAAGATTTACATTGATAAAAATATTTTTATTTTTAATCTAAGTGTATATTAATGCCTTAGAATCTATGGCATATGTGTTATTTCTAAATTATATCTGGTCATTAATCAACCTAATTAAGATGATAGGTGAGTCATAAGAAACAAGACCTAATTTCATAAGTGGCAAAATGGTCCAAAATCTAGATCCATTCTCAATGGATGGATTGCCTAAAGCATTATTAATACATAAAATGGACATTTCAATCTAGGTGGTTAATCTACAGGGGCAAGTTGCTACTGTGATTAATTCTCCTATGTCATAAATACAGTGAAATTATTTGTTCTGTGAGAGTGTCTTTAGTGTGGTAGTACCTCGCCCTCACATGGTCTTTCCTTTGTGTACACATCTCTGGTGTCTCTTTTCATGTTCATTATTTTTTCTTTTTATAAGCACACCAGTCAGATGTTATTAGAGTTCACCTTAAAGGCCTCATTTTATCTTAATTACCTCTTTAAGGCCCTGTCTCCAAATATTGTCATATTCTTAGCACTGGGGGTTAGAACTTCAACATCAAAATTTATAGGTGATGCACTTTAGTCCATAAGAGCTGGTAGACTACATGAGTTGAACATGTATGTGGCTGGATTGCTTCCAATTTTATCTCCAGAACTAGTAAAGCACTCAGCATATGGTAGGTATTCAATATAAATGTGTTGAATTAGTAGATGATTTGGTGAATAAACTATTGATGATTTTCCCCTTTTTTAGTGTAAGCTAGTTTTTTCATTTTATGTAGCCACCAAAGTCAATAATGAGAATCCCTAATATAGGATACATAGAAAACAAGGTTATAAATGTTTCTTGCTAAAGCCTGAGATACTTAACAAAATTTAGTCATGTAAGTTGCCATGGCAAGTCAGAACACATATTAGTAAAATTCTTTATTAGAAATCATAAATTACTTTCATTACAAGTGATATTATAAAAGTAGCTGCCACAGTAGTATTTCTAAGGGAAGGCAAGAAGTTAGCATGAGTGATGAAGTCTATGTGGCATAACTACAGCCAAGCAAGGGCAACAAACACACTCTGGGAATACTTCGAGCTCTTTACTAAAACAGGAATTTACATAGTTTAGTAAAACAAAATAAATAAAAAGAACGTTTCTGAAAATAATGATGTATTGTATTGGTCTGCTTGGGCTGCTATAACAAAATAGGCTGGGTGACTTTATAACAGGTATTCATTTATCACAGGTTTGAAGGTGAGGAAGTCCAAGATCAAGGTGCCAGCAGATTCTGTTCTTGGTAAGAGCCCTCTTCCTAGTTTGCGCAAGGCTTTCTTCTTGCTGTATGTATCCTGACGTGCAGGGAGAAAGACAGCAAGAGTGTAAGAGAGTGCTGCCTGCTCTCTTCTTCTGAGGGTACTAATCCCATCATGAGGACCTCACTCTCCTGACTTAGTTTAAACCTAATTACTGCTCAAAGGTCCCATCTCCAAATACATTGGGGGTTAGGCTTCAACATATGAATTTGGGGGAGGCACAGCTCAGTCCACAGCAGGTATCATGTAAAAATATAAGGTAATCTTATTTCTTAATATATTTCTGATCCTTGTATAATCCATGGCATTTTTTCTCACTGTCATTGTATTAGTGCCTGAAACATATTAAGCACATAATTAATATATTTTAAACAAAAACATGCATTATTTAAGTAAATTTAATGTTTATTTTTAACATTTTATATTCCAGACATACATTTTTCTTGGACAGTTTTACTTTGGAAATTACCTTATTCATTGCACATCTATCTACTGTTCATTCAAGAATTCCATCGTCATACATTTGGCAAGTGGATACTTTCTCTATGGTAGTCAGTGGCACAATTATGTACATAGCACAGTCATTTAGAATAGTTATCTCTGATGCTCTTAAAACATCCAAAAAACTTTTGCCAGATTGGTTCAGAATGATATGAAAATGGGGAATAATGAAAGTGTGTTGTGGCTCAACAGTTTTCATACTGTATTTTAAATAACATTAGCTTTGAGGATTACTAATATAAATTACATGGAAGTATGATCAAATGCATTTAGAAAAAAATTGGGTTAAAATAGTTGAGCAAGCAACTTTAGTATAGATTTTCAGAGTCGTTAATATGTTCTTTGATTGTGAGTCTGACTCTCTAAAAGGACAATAGAAGACTAATATTTTTAAAATAATTAGTCATAAACTCTGAGAGGACAGAATAAGTTCCAAGTGTGCTCTTCCACTCTTCAACTTTTACTTATCTTAAGGCAGAAATGATAATCAATCAACATTTTTTTCTTTTTTTCTCAGCTAATTGTTTTAGAAAATGCTTTTAACAGAGAAACTTCTATTACAAAACTCATTTACACGTCTATGTAAAATAGTACAAACAGAAGTAGTTGTTTTACTTTTACATGTACATACGCATATACAAATTTTGAAGTATGACACAGGATGACAAGAAATCTGTATTTGTCAGTGACATGAGTGGAAGTTGAAAATCTTTAAAAAAAGCATGGGTTCTAAAAGCAGAACTCTCTGTAGAGAAAAAAAAAGTTTAATAATTTACAGTAAGGGAAAAATGGAATGTAGGGTAATGTGACATATGTTTGTAAATCTAAGAAAAAACATGAAAAAGTTACAATGCATGTGTGAGAAATAGCTGACCCTGACTAACTCAGTACTTAGAGGTGAGAATTAGGAGTTGTGGGTTCTAGTCATATTGGGTGTTATGCAACCTTGGACAAATCAGTCTCTGGGCTTATGTTACCTTCTTGTCTGTGAAATATGTGGGTTTGACTATTTAGTTACTAAATATTTCCACCCCTTCTAAAATAATATGTCTTAGCCAATATATTAATTAGAATATTCTTCCTTTGATCAGCAAATCTAACATGTGGACCTAATCTTTTTTCTCTTCCTATTTTGTCCCCAGTGCTGAGAGCTCCAAAAGAGCATGCTTGATCTCTCAAACCAACAATTTTATTATCAAAGCTTGTTATCTCTTCTACAGAGAGTGAGTATATTCTGAGGGAGGCATCTCTGTCATTCTTAAATTTCCAAACCAAAAGTAAAGATGACAGATTTAT
>NW_007727901.1:283152-284428 GCF_000696425.1 Galeopterus variegatus
TGAGGGAGGCATCTCTGTCATTCTTAAATTTCCAAACCAAAAGTAAAGATGACAGATTTATATATTAGAAAAATAGAGAATCAGCAAAAGAGCAATGATGATCTTTGATTTGATGAAACATAATCACACAATTTACTAAATAAAATTTAAAAAAAAATTCACCATAATAGAATGTGAAAGTGAAAAATATAAAACCTACAACAATCCCTGTAGCCTTATTCTCCTTACAGTTTGGTAGAATGTAAACTCCATGAGGCAAGAGGTCTTTGCTTCATTCACTTCCTTCATCTCAAATTTTTAGAATGGTGCTTTGCCAAAAGCAGGCATTGAATATATAGTTGAATAAATGTAAAATTAATTTTCCTTTTTGCTTTTATTTAGTTATTTATTTTTTAATGTTCCTGGGTATTTCTAGTGCTTTTATCTTTACTCAGATAGTGCACTTTCTAATAATGCATTAGAGCCAAACTTATAAGAAACATTACTTTGTCTGTGTTACTACACGTGTCTCCCAAGATTCTTGATTCTTTTTATTGTCAGTTATATATAGGTTGTGATGAATTTAACGTGTAGTTTCCCATTAAGTTAATCCAAAACATAGCTTCCTCTTGTTTTTTTTTTTTGATGTTATTAACTTAATGACATTTTTTTCTTACTAACTCCAATTCATTGCCGTATGTGACAATGTTATGCTGAAATTGACTGTAACTTGGTTTTGTTATTATCAATAGTGCATATAAGAAGGAAATCTTCACCAGATGCACTTCCTCAACCTTGTATTTCCCAGCCTCCAAAACTGTAAGAAATAGATTTTATTTTCTAATAAATTACCCAGGTTAAGGTATTTTGAAATAAATGACAGAAAACAAACTAATACATGTTTGACTTAAAAATACATATGAAAGGTCACACACATCTGAATTTTATTTTTCACAAACTTTACTTTTTAAAGTTTATACTATGCACACGAAAAGTCCTGCTATTTAAAAAAATATTATGAAAATAATTTTGATTCTAGTTTCTCCTACTGCAACAAAAATCACTTTTAAAGTTTTATTTATCTTAGCTTATCTCTTGAGGGAGGTCTATTTTCATTTCAATAAACAATGTAAAAATTACAGCCATGAACAGTCATCATAAAATTTTACAAGTAAGGAATGGTCAGGAAAATGAGTTAAGATGGACCTTAGATGCTATGATTTTTATTTAAAATAAATTTGGATGTTCATTGCATTACATTGGGAGCCCATCACAAAAAACATGGCAGAATAAAAAA
>NW_007727901.1:284480-297201 GCF_000696425.1 Galeopterus variegatus
AAAATATTATGAAAATAATTTTGATTCTAGTTTCTCCTACTGCAACAAAAATCACTTTTAAAGTTTTATTTATCTTAGCTTATCTCTTGAGGGAGGTCTATTTTCATTTCAATAAACAATGTAAAAATTACAGCCATGAACAGTCATCATAAAATTTTACAAGTAAGGAATGGTCAGGAAAATGAGTTAAGATGGACCTTAGATGCTATGATTTTTATTTAAAATAAATTTGGATGTTCATTGCATTACATTGGGAGCCCATCACAAAAAACATGGCAGAATAAAAAATACAATTAATTATTATTGATTATTAATAATTTTATTTTTATTTTTTAATTTATTTATTGTTATAGAATATGGTTGATTTTTGTGACCCTTTACCAGTTCCTTCCTTTCCCCCCATCCTCTTCCCCTTTTCCACCCCCCACCAATATCATATCTGTTTTCATCTCTTAACAATTTCAGGGAATTATTGTGATTGTTGTGTCTTTCTTTTTTTCTATTTATTTGTTGATGTATTTATTTTTCTTAGCTTACTTACACATGTAAGTGAGAACATGTGGTATTTCTCTTTCTGTGCCTGGCTTATTTCACCTAATATAATTTTCTCTAAATTCATCCATGTTGCTGCAGATGGTAGTATTTCATCTATTTTTATAGGAGCATAGTATTCCATTGTGTAAATATATCACATTTTCCTTATCCACTCATCTGATGATGGGCATTTAGGCTGGTTCCAACTCTTGGATATTGTGAACAAAGCTTCAATAAACACAGGAGTACAGCTATCCGTTCAAGATGATGATTTCCATTCCGTTGAGTATATATCCGGCAGTGGGATAGCTGGGTTGTATGGCAGCTCTATCTGTAGTTGTTTGAGGAAACTCCATACCACTTTCCATAATGGTTGCACCATTTTACAGTCCCAGCAACAGTGAATGAGGGTTCCCTTTCTCCACATCGTCATCAGCATTTATTATTCTCAGTCTTTTGGATATTAGCCAGCCTAACTTAAGAGTTGACATCTAATTTCAGCAAAGTTGCAGGATACAAAATCAACACGCAAAAATCAGTAGCAACTTTATACTCCAGCAATGAACCAGCGGAAAAAGAAATCGAGAAAGCTAGCCCATTTACAATAGCCACCAAAACAATAAAATACTTAGGAATAAAATTAACCAAGAATATGAAAAATCTCTATAAGAACTACAAATCATTCTTGAGAGAGAAATTAAAGAGGATGCAAGAAGATGGAAAGATATTCCACGCTCTTGGATTGGAAGAATTAACATTGTGCAAATGTCCATACTACTCAAAGTGATTTACAAGTTCAACACAATCCCATCAAAATACCAATGACATTTGTCCCAGAAATGGAAAAAAATATCCTAACATTCATATGGAACAACAAAATACTATGAATAGCCAAAGCAATACTGAGCAAAAATAAATAAATAAATAAATAAAGCTGGAGGCATAACACAACTTGACTTCAAATTACACTACAAAGTTATAGTAACCCAAACACCATGATACTAGCATAAAAACAGACACATGGACCAATGGAACAGTATAGAGAACCCAGAAGTCAGCCCATAAACCTACAAACATCTGATCTTTGACAAGAGTACCAAGAACACACATTGGGCAGAGACTGCCTCTTCAATAAAGGTGCTAGGAAAATTGGACATCCATATGTAGAAGATTGAAAACAGACCCATACATATCACCATATATCAAAATCAAGTCAAAATGGATTAAGTAATTACATATACATCCTGAAACTATAACATTCCTAAAAGAAAACATAGGGGAAACACTTCAGGAAGTAGGATTGGGCATAGATTTTATGAATACTACCCCCAAAGCATAGGCAAACAAAGGAAAAATAAACAAGCAGGATTATATCAAACTGAAAAGCTTCTGTACCACAAAAGAAACAATTAACAGAATGAAAAGACAGCCAACAGAGTGGGAGAATATACATGCAAATTATGCATCTCATAAAGTATTAATATCCAGAATATACAAGGAACTCAAACAACTTAACAGCAAAAAAACAAGCAATACAATTAAAAAATGGGCAAAGGAGCTGAATAGGCATTTCTCAAAGGAAGATATACGAATGGCCAACAGGCACATGAAGGCATGCTCAACATCACTCAGCATCCATGAAATGCAAATTAAAACCATATTGAATTAATTATTTTTTAAAAAAGATATACTCTTTATATTACAAACCCTGATAAATTTGGCATAAATGAAATAGGATGAGAATTATATTTTCTAACAAAAAGCATTTTATAGTCCTTATTAAAATTATTTGTCACAGTATATTGCTATAAGCTGAAGGTTTATATTAATGAGGAATTTAAATGATTTTAATACTAGATTTAGAGTCTCTACCCTGATAGTTATAAAGCTTCCTATGCAATTTTACTAGATCAAAATAACAAGAGACTTAGTAGGTTTTTAATCATATAATAGAACTTAACCATGGTAAACAAATTATTGCCACTATGAAAATAATTAATGTTAACATTATTAATATTAACTGATAGTTTACTTTTTACAGTATGCTGTTGAGATATTTACATTAATTAAATTGTTGAATCTTTACTAAAGTTCTGTCTAATAAATGCTATTAATTATTCCTACTTAAAAGATGATTAATGGATGCAGAGACATAATAAGTATCTTTCTAGGAAACAGCACAGCCAACAAATTTAGAGCTGGGTTTCAAATTCAGGCAATCTGATTTTAGAGCTTCTAAATGTAAACTCCTATGCTAAACTGCTGTGTCAATGTGTTAGAGCAAGAATACAAAAAATAATCTCAAATTTCTGAATAATAATTTCTTGGGAATACTTTTTGAGGAATTGATAAAGCTTATTTGATATTGAAAAATGTATTGGACTTTATTCCTCATTTTAAGATCATGCAGATTATTGAAGGAAAATCTTTGTTCTTCTGAACCTCAGAGAAAACAGACGTAGTACTATGATATAGGTATAGGTAAAATATATAAAGTAAAGTGTTGGAGCAAGTGATTTTCCTGAAATTAAAATAAATTCTGAGAAAAGGTAAATTCCTCTCTCTCTCTTTTTTTATGAAAGAAAAAATTAATAAGTTGAACTTTATTAAAATTAAAAATGATTGTTCTGTGAATGACATTGAAGAGAATGAAAAGACAAGTCACAGATTTGGAGAAAATACTTGCAAACCAAACATCTATAAAAAGGAATTGTATCTACCATACACAAAGAACTCTTTAAAATCAATGGTAAGAAAATAGCCCAATTAAAAATTGGCGAAAGATCTGAACAGTCCATCAAAGAAGCTATGCAAGTAACAAATAAGCACATGAAAAGATCCTATACATCACTTGTCATTAGGGAAAATTAAACCAAAACAATAATGACATACCACTAAAGACCTAATGTAATGGCTAAAACCTCTGTTGGGGGCCTGAAGCCCCACACCCATTCTTGTGAGACCGCTCCTACGTGACAATCTGCTCAGATGGCCGTGCTTTACATGATAACTGCCTCGAAATCTTTATGCCAGAAACTGATTGCTCCTGGCTATGCAAGTTAATTTGCAAGTGACCTTTTATCCTTCTCTAGAAACTGTTTAACCATAAACATTCTGGGTGGCAACATTTACTTTGAATGTCCTGTCTTTGTCTCTCCTCAAGATATTATCATATCTTTACATTCCAGACCCTTTGCAGCATGCCTGCCTTCTCCTATATAAGATGTAACCTAAGAATCAATAAACGAGACTTGATCAGAATACTGTCTTGTCTCAATTTCTCGTGTCTCTTGTCCCATCCAATTCCCACTCCCCCCTCCAGGGTCCTCGTTGAATATCCTGCGGGTCAGGACAACCTCAAAACTGACAATATGAATTGCTAGTGAGAATTAGAAACAACAGAAACAGTTATTCATTGCTGTGACAATGCAAATGGTACAGCCAGACTGAAAGACAGTTTGGCAGTTCTTATGAACCTAAACATAACCTTACGTTATCCAGCAATTGATTATTTAAAAACTTATTTAAAAACATACAAAGTCCTCACTTTTTGAAAGATTACCAGAAGTTTTGCAGGTAAGCAATAAGTAGATAACTATCTTAGAAGTTGGAACAATTATCATACGGTGGCCTGGACGTCCAAAGTATGCTTGGGAAGCAGCAGAACATTATCTGTGAATAGCACATGAAGATACTTAGCCAGGTAGGATAGGAGGAAATGAGAAAGAAAATTTGCTAGATTGTAAATGGCGTTATGTAACATGCTATGATTAAAGTATAATTCCTTGGAATTACTAAACAGTGTAATGGAACTATTCTAGTTAATTTTCTTATAGCTGAATGCCATTTTTCCACAGTCACAGTAGAGTATGAGTGACATGGTTGACTCAGAATTTTTGATCTGAATTACACATTTACTATGGTGATTGATCCCATAGATATTTGATTTATATATTCCTACATTAGAAACCAAAAATTTCACATGTAGGGGTTGTGAGAGAACATCCATAGCCTAAGGAAGAACACTGGACTTCAATACTTCTTCAGGAAAGTGTGGAAACCATACCTGTTTATATAAGAAGTAGACAAAGTATATGCATAGGGCACCAACAAAAGAGATACTCAAAAATTACTTATAAAATGTGAAATACGTATTAATAAAGTATTCTCGGGAGTAATTAGAATTGCATTGATGTCCCTAACATTTACTTTACAGTTTAGTATTGCCACGATTTGGAGTTACACACAGGGGGCATCATTAGTTTTATATCTTAGACCCTCTTAGAATAGCTTCAAGCTAATAAGCCTGATGTGGGGGTTAGTTTTAAAACCATTTCTGGATTTTCACAGAACACTTCCCTTGGTTACTGCAGAGAATCCTTAAACATTTTCTTTCCAGGACAATTACTAAAGATCTCATTGCCACAACTTATTTGTCCCCAGAGCACTCAAGAGAGTACCAGGAAATAAACCATAGAGGTGCCATTCCAAACTATGGAGATGCATTTAGGAGCAGCTGCACTAGCTTAAGAGTCCTGTTGCTGCAGGCTGAGGTTCCAAAACACCAGACTATTTTAGTCATAGTCTTTGTTAGAAACAATCAGAAATGGATAGAGCCAGATAACAATGCTGATCCAGGCTAAGACTGAGTAGAGAGAAGCAAAACCAGAAAATATGGATGTTTTGATCCATAGCACAAGTCTTTAGCCAGACCCAGAAGATGAAGCCAAAGTTGGACAATGTGTAAATGCAAAACGCTCTGTGATATACGAATCCATCTGTCCCCATAATATTGTAGGTGCATTTTGTCATGGCTATATATCTTATTCTAATATGCTATATAATGAAATCAATTGCAATGAAGTTTCTTATAGAAAAGTCATACCTTATAGCCTTTAGATTTGACTAACTTAGTAGACATAGTGAGAGAAATATAAAATTTTAACAACAAGATTATCACAGATTTATACTTGAAAAATGGAATTTTGTAATCCAATTATATTGAAAGCAAGGTCACAAAGTTATTAATAAAAAATATTTCTCATTTTAATATATGAATTTATCACTCCATGTAACTTTCTATTTGTGGTTGATATTTTACTGAACATGTTTATGTGAATGGCATGCTGAGAAAATATAATGCTATATTTTATCATTTAGATTACTCATTTGCTCATTTATCATTTTCATTTCTTTAGTAGATTGATTTCCAATTCTTCAAATTGTTACAATTTTAGAAAATAGAACTATTCTTCATCACATGTATTGATCACTTGAAGTCAGCTGCAGCTTGTAAAACAGCAAAAACACATTTTCTATGGAAGTCAAACTTCTGTGGAAAAAATTACCTGCCCACCTTTACTCTTCATTTAGTTGGCTGCATGCAAAACTGATTAAGTCATCCATGAAGTTTATCGTGACAAGACACAAAAATCTCATTTATGTGAAACATGAAGACTATGAAAGTGGTTTATTTTCAGTAACCACTCCCTTCTCCTGCGGCATCAGGACATCACCTTGCATTCAGCTGAGTGTGGAAAAAAGAGGATGTCCATGCAAACAGGCTCAGAAGAGCCCATTGTAGTGACAATAATTGAGTCCTCTCTCCCCTTTGTCCTTAGAGACCTCTATCATTTACAGGTTTTCTGAATCATAACCAAAGGACAAAAAGCTAAAATAAATTTGAAGATCATGGCTGGAGCTTTGGTGAAAAGAGTTTCAGCATACATTTTTGAGCTCCCTATATGTGCAGAGCATTCTCACAGAGAGAGCAGTAGATGCATTGCCAGAGATCAGATCAGGAGGAATGCAGAGTTCTTGTCCAGTAGGGTTAAAGCTGACTGGGTTGACAAACTAAGTGCATAATTATTCTTATTAATTTATTAATTTATTCAACAAATAATTATTAAGCATCTATTAAGATCACTCCAAGGTGCATCCTGAAAGTTTTTTTGTTTTGTTTTTAATCTCTGATTTATAATACTCTATCTAATCATATCAAGGTGATCTGACATCTTTCCTAAATCCTCTGCATATCAAAGCCAGGAGTATTTATAGTCTTTTGGGTATGCGTGTAAACACACACACACACACACACACACACTCACACACGTACACATAGCACATACACACTGACAATAATAAAGATTATAGCAGATGCTGTCAGAGTTCCACCTACATCCCCTCATATTCCTTTGTGCACACTGGCCCTGGGGTGCTTTCATGCCAACAACCAGCACCCATGTCTCTTTGCTAGAGACAATAGTTAAAGAATGTTCATTTATCAAGACCAGATATTCTTTTTCTGTTGTTAGATCAATAACCACTGAACTTTAACTTGTATCTCTTCCTCCTTGTATGACTTTGCTGAAAGTCTCTTAAAGTATTCATTAAAAATTAATATTCTCAATTTTTCTAACTTTTTAATATTAAAACCTTATGGATATACATTTTGCATTCCAAATTACATGGCAATTCAAATATATAATGGAAACGTATAACAAGGTTCAAACAGCTTTGAATTTAGGACTTCTCACTGCCCTACATCCTCCACTAGCTACATCAACATTTCAGAGTCAGATACTCTGTATTAGTTCAAATTAATTTTGAGTATCAACTATATCACATAATATGGAGTCCAGTGGTAGGTAATGACAGGGTTAGTTCCCATGGGACCCAAGCTTGCTCTTTCCAATTGATCAATCAAGTGTAAACTCTTTCGTGGTTGCCTGCTGGATTGTTTACAAATTAGAAAGAAGAGTAGTAAGAAAGGTGAGAGAAAATAACTAAATGGAAGAATATTTGGTAAAGAGTGACTTTGCAATATCTGAGTTAATGATGTCTCAGTTAAAAAACAGCTATTGCAAGGAGTTTGTTTTTCTTTTTTATTTGTTTTAAGGAGGTGAATCTTATTACTTCATATTTAATGTGTTTAACAAGGTCTCCTTTCTCAACACTATCTCAACAACTTATAAATGCTGAAAATAAAGATCTTTTTAAAAAAGACCTTAGCAAAAAATTATGGCTGCTAAAATTAGAACACATTACAATGGAAAATGAGTTAAATTTGGCAAAGGACCACAAAAAGTGTTTACATTGTTTAACGATAAAATAAAAATTCACAAAAATGTTTGTAATTTTAAATGCTTAAAAATTTAATTTCATTACAAGGAAATTATATCATGTTCAGATATGCCTGTGCTAGAGGCAACCTATCAAACTGGAAAAACTGAGGATTCAATTCTAGCATGAAAATTCTTAAGGCTCTTACTCTTCATGCTTCCATTACTGTTGGAGAGATTTTACTTTTACTGTTTCTCTATTATCTTTTTCTTATTCTGTTAACAAAATAGAAAATTATCATGTGCTAGAAAGGGTCTAAGCTTTTAAAGATTTTAATAAATGTAGTTTTATTGTTTCACTTGTAATTCACTCTTCTTGAATCACACGGTAAAATAAGGTAGAATATTAGAACACAGAAGTAGAACTTATCCCACAAGGGAAAAAGAGTTTGTATAAATCTATAAAACTTATTTATATCTTTATATGCAAAGAAAGAGGAGGAAGGAGCAGGCCTAAATATATATGACCCTTTAGGTTTAAGATATTATGGCTTGCTTCATTCTTCCTGTGGGTATAATAATAAAGAAAATGCAACTGAAGGATGGCAAGTGTTGTTTATAGAAACCATTAGCACCATGTTGTGCAGTAAATAAAATAAGTGAACATGGGTATCCGAACATGGATAGAATAATGAATGAATGTGGATTTAGAGGGTTAATTAAACTTACACTTTGTTAGACCTGTACTGTACAATGTAGAATATAACAGTATTTTAAGTGTTCACCATGTTTACTTAAATTATCATACATTAAATATTCCTTAAAATTTTGTCATGCCTTTAATATCAAGTACAAATATTAAAAGTACTCAAACTATAGACTATTTAGTTACTTAATTATAATACAAGGGTAAAAAAAATCTATTGTATTTTGTTAAAAATTATGAGTTTTCAGCATAGTTGTTTTCTATAGCATTTACCTTTCATTTGAGGGAACTCGGTTTAGGTTGGTTCTAGTACACTATGAACTCACTCATTTTAAAAGGAACAATTTTTAAAAAAATCTAAGTAAGGTTAGGCTCATAAATCTTTGTACCTTTTGCAAATAACATTACTCTAAGCTCACAAAATGTTAATATGATAGATTTTCTTCTTATGAAAACAATTATAAAATTAAATAATTATGTTTTAGACATAATGATATAAATACACATATAATTTTTTTAATAGGTAGAAGTCTTCTGATTCAGGGTAAAATGTGGTAGCTCAAGGTAGGCTAATATTCTCCCTTCAAAAATTAAAAAGAGGGGAAGAAATTACAAAAATCATATTTTTTAAAAACAGCTGGGAACTGGAAATAATTGAGACTAGATGTGATTTCTGTAGAGGGAAGAGACCTTCACAGTTTAGACCATGATTTCAGGCCATTTCCCCCCCTGTAGTCTTTGGCTGGTTCTGAGCATGGGCTGGCAATCAGGCTTGGCTCAAGCAGTGGCACGCTACGGGGGGGAAAGCAACCAGCAGAGATTGGGCAGACTTACAGGGCTGGTGCGACAGATTGGAAACTAGACGAGCCTCAGCACACAGCTGGTTTTCACTACAGGATATCCGCTAACATTTATGGAGTTGCAGGAGACTGGGGGATCTGGCCAGGAAATCAGAGGAAAATGTCTTGCAGTGTCACTACATAGGAGACAAAGTTCCACTAGTGGAAAGGGTCTTGCAGCAAACATGAGGAACAATATTCTCCTCAGAGAACTTTCCAGGTTTTGAAATTAAGAGGATTGGAAGATAAAGAAGTAAGTGCAAAATCACCAAAGGACAGATTTCCAGGCCAAGGTAATAAGGCCTGGTTTAAATAAGATACCAATGGCAATACTAATGCATTTATATTTAACTGTTATAGAATAAATATTTTACAGTACAATAAATAAGAAGGAAAATAGGCTTCACACCCACCAAACTTTGGTTTTGAAAGAGTAAGAAATACTGTTATTCCTCTTTTTCCATCATTAAAATGACCCACGAAGATCATTTAATGATCTCATATTCAATACAAGCAATACTTTAATTCAGAACAGGAATAATTTACCTATTTTGTGGCATCAGTTGTGATACCAGCTGAAAAAATATTGTAGAAAAATAATATGCCAAATTCTCCCCCAAATTTGAATATAGTAAAACACTATCCTGTATTCTTCATTAGCTAGATGTCAAAGGGGAGACAGAGGAATAGGACTAGTGAATGTTCCAGATCCTGAGTGAAGTATTTTATATGCTTTTGCCTCATTTGATTCTCAGAGCCACCTGATTGTTAGCTGTGCATATTACTCTTCAGCTATTAATGATCTTCAAAACCACCAGCAAGGCTGTTTTGTAGGCTCAATAAAAGTAATAATCACTACCATTTACTGAGCGCTCATTATGTGCCAGGCAGTCTGCTTAGCATTTGACTTATATTATGTTATTTAAGCTTCAAAACAACCCAAGGTTCTCATAAAAAATGAGAAAATAGAGAGGATAAGTATCTCTACCTAATAGAAAGCTGAAATTCAAAGCTAGGCTCATTTGATTCCCAAAACTCCTATTATCCTCCATAAGCCACTGCCTATCAACAATCTTGCAATAGTTAGTTTCACCATGTTTAGACATGGGGGCATGTGAGATTAGTGATGAGCTTAATTCAAGAATTCTGGAGCCGTAGTTAGGTCACAGTGTGTGTGTGTGTGTGTGTGTGTGTGTGTGTGTGTGTTTGGAGAGAAGAGTTACATTTTGCAACATGAGAAACTCTTTTCCCTGGCTATTAGGAGATGAATGTGGAAGACTGAGAATGAAAAAATTCCAACCATCATAAATCCCAACCATCATTAATTAAGATAGCGCCTTCCCATATTAAATGCAAAATTAGTGTTAGCTAATTTTTTTTGTTCATAGATTAAGGATATCGCCTGTATAGAGTAGATCTTCAATATTTCCTAGATCAGTGATTATAGGATCGATGGGCATATTACTGATTTTTCTTGTATTTTGTTTTCAAGTTAATTTCCTTTTAACCCAGAATTAAGGGAAGAGGGAGATATATATCTAGATTTCTCCTTTCATAATATAAATTAAAAGAAGTACTCAATTTTTATAAATATAAGCTGGTTAAGAATATTTCAAGGGCTTTAGAAATACAAACATTATTTGTAGTGTTCTAAAATAATTACATTTTTCATTATGAAACTTCCAGTTACATATATTTCAGAAATTTTATTTTCTGTAGATAATATTTGTGATTTATTAGTTTATTTAAATACATTCTATTGGTTTAAATGTATTGTACTGGCTCAGAAAAAAAAGGAACTAAATGAAAGTAATCAGAATAAACAATCTGTTGCTAATAACAAAATACACAAAATATAGGAAAATGAAATTTTTTGCTTACAATTTCTGAGGCTAAGAAGTCCAAAGTCCAGGGAGCACATCTGGTGAGAGTCTTGTAGTGACAGTGACAGCAGAGTATCACATTGCCTCCTAACCCTAACCAACCTCCTCATTGACACTCTTTTTAAAGCCCTCAGAACCACACCACTGACCACTATTATTAATCCATTCATTATGGCATGGTCTTTAGTCTAATCACCTCTTCAAGGCCTTGAAGGCCTTTCATTTACCATAATAGGATTTCCCACCCTCAACAATTACAGTCGAGATTAAGCTTTAGCGAGGTTGGCAGGGCAGGGGGCATCCAATCTACCGCACCACGATCCTTATCCTCTGCCACTGCCCTATTGAAAATGAGTGGGGAGAGGAAAAAGGAATGCATTTCATTATTCCTTCCCAACTGTCCCTGTTCCATAGTGCTGGAAAATATGCATCTGAATCAAGAAGGGAAGAACACACTCTTTATTTTCTCATAACTCATTACGGGATAACAAACTTTTTGTATTTTAAGGATCAGTTATTTTAACCCTTTGATATGCTGTCTTTGTAAATTATGCACCCTTCACCAACTTACCAGAAGTAAAAAGGCATTAATATAAAAAACTCTTAGAAGGGCATGCGATCATAGTGTTTTTCTATGAGTTCCAGTGGCCAGAAGCACATTTCTCCCTTTGTACATTCTTGAATGGCAGAAAAAGATAAGTCAACTACAGGCCAATTGAATAACAGCTTTATTCCCTAATAGATATCATATATTTCATAAGGAGAAGAGTAAAATTAAATAGGCAGTTTCATAAATTAGGACTTTCTTTAATAAAATGTATATCTGTCTAATCATTAACACTTGCATATGTGTATTCAAAGGAAATAAAATATTACAGTGGTAGATTCATTGCTGTCTGACATCAAGCCTATTTTTATCTCACCAGAAACCAATATAATTTTCATAAGCCAGTATAATTCTCATAAAAACAAGAAACTGCACATGCTGACCATCATATTGTGTACACGAATTCATTTACTTCATTCCAACTGAACCATCACACAAACTTATGTTTTCCTTATGTTATCCGATCAGTCACAAACCATTAAATATGAAATATCTCATTATTATTTTATGAATATTATATTTTTGATATAAATAAATATATTATTTGTTGAAATTAGAATATCTATGCCAAATGAGTTAAATTTCATTTTACTACCCCCTGAAATTTTAAATATTAAAATTACCAAACTTAAACTTAAAAATGCTTACATTCTAGCCTTTAACAAAACATATATTTGAAAAAATGCATAATTTAATAAAAAAATACATAGAGAGATAGCAACTTTTCTTTTTACTACATTTAAAATCCATATTAAAAAGTGTTAAAAAATGACAAAGTTTTTGCTATGAAAAATTTTCAGTGTTTTGAAAAATGGTCTGTGGAGGGTACATTTGAAAAAAATCCATCATTCAATGTAAATATATTCTAAAAAAGATTAGTTTTGATAATAATGCATAAAGAGGTAAAGAATATCAGCAGGATTCTAAGTGTTAATTAGTTTGAATTTTAGAAAACCTAATGACTTGGCAGAATTATTTAAGGAATCAAAATCTGTAATGTCAAATTAGAAAAATGAAGATGTTGAGAAGTTATTCATGTTCATGTTCATTTCTTTTTTTTTTTTTTTTTTTTTTTTTGGTTTTTTTTCGTG
>NW_007727901.1:298153-354900 GCF_000696425.1 Galeopterus variegatus
TTTTTTTTTTTTTTTTTTTTTTCTTTTTTTTGGTCTTTTTTCGTGACCGGCAACGGATCGCAACCCTCAGTGTCGCACCCGTACCAGACCGGGACTGGCAACGGGATCGCAACCCTCGGTGTTGCGCCTGCACCTCGCTCAGCCAGTGAGCGGCTGGTCTGTATGTGGGATCCGAACCCTCGGCGGGAGTGCCGCCGTGCTCCCAAGCGGCGCACTGTAGCAGTGCGCCACCGGGCCGGCCCCTCATGTTCATTTCTAATTATGGTTGTTTACACTATGCAAACCCAAAATTTGAGCATTAATAGAAGAAAATTTGAGCATAAATAGAAGAGAGTCACTAAGTCATCTTATCTACAGAACATGAAGTATCTAGTTTTTTTAACATTTTGGAAGAACTTACCAACTGGGATGATATGATTTGAAGAGAAGCCAGTCTTTCTTAGAGCAGCTGAAATAGTGTCATGAACTAACAGGCCACCCTGCATCTCACTGTGGCTTCCAGTACCCTGTCTCACTTCAGTGCCTAAAGGCCCATCTCACTCATAGCCACAGACTTCTGAGTAGCTATGTACTGCAGCAATAGGAATCTTTCTGTTACATGCTGATCTTTCAATTAACATGATGATCCATTTTGTGAAGTTGATTTACCAAAACCTAGCAAAGACACCTCAAAAGTGAGATCATTCAGAACAATCTCACTTGTGAATTTCAGAGGCAGAAATCCTACAGAAAATATTATCAAATTAAACTTATTACCTGGTAATACATATAATGACCAAGGAGATGGTTTTAAGTCATCTAATTAATACAAAGGATAAAAATAAAATAATACATACATAATATAGCATATACTCATGACTATTAATATATTAATTAAATGTAAAAGATAATTTTCTGAACATAATAAAAACATTGACTTATTCCAACAGTCTGATCATACTTATAGGTGTAATACTAGAAACATTACCACTTTAACAAAGATAAAACATATTTCCTTGCATTACATAACAATGTAATTATATTACTGGTGGTCCCTGACTTATGATGGTGTTACTTAAGATATTTCTGGGATGAGCTGAAAGCCATACGCACTCGGTAGAAACCACATATTGAGTACCCATGACAATCATTCTGTTTTTCACTTTCAGCACAGTATTCAATAAATTACGTGAGATATGCAACACTTTATTATAAACTAGGTATTATGTTAGGTGATTTTGTCCAAATAAAGGTAATGTAATTATTCTGAGAATGTTTAAGTTAGGCTAGACTAAGACAGGATGTTATAGGCTAGGTATATTGAATGCATTTTCGACTTATATTTTCAATTCACGTTGGGTCAAGGAGCATCTATATATAACAGTGTAATGAAAATGGTATCTAATGCAATTTTAACATAATTTTTACATTCAAAAAAAGGAGAAAATTGTCATTGCTTAATTCACTTATTCACAAATTTCTGGAGCTGCTGCTCTATGCTTGGCATTTTGCTAAGAGCGTTGAACAAACCTGACATTCTTAATAAAGCTACTATTATCTACCTCATAATCCCAATAATAACAGGTAAAAAATCTTTTTGAACCAATAAAATGACGCAACAAATTGCCTATTTATAACAATTAAATACATGCGAATAGATTCCCTATTTACCAATATTAAGTGTGGATAACAAATTGCTTAGAAATAAACTCAAAAAGATGTGCAAACCCATTTCATGAAAACCATGAATTTTCACGAGGGGCTTGTAAAAAGCCTGAAAAGATGGTTAGATAATGCATGTCTCTGCTGAGAAAAAAAAAAAAAAAAAAATTTCTCTAAAGGAATAGTTAATCAATTCTCCCCAAATTAATGTTCAATTTTACTTAAATACCTGTAACTAATACTCATCTCTGTTTTGTTTTGTTTTGTTTTGTTTTGTTTCTCCCTGGGGTCACTGGACAAAACCCTTTCAAAACTCAACTGAAAGAATAAGTGTTACAAATTTATCACTGCAGTCTGGACTTGCATTGTCAAACAATACGTTTTGATGTAAGTAAACAATAATGACAGCAATGGCAAATTTATACCAAAACCTATGAGAGACTCAAAAGTCTAGAAATAAGACTTGGTATATTTCCAATTTATTATATGGTAAACGTGGCATCTCCCAAGGAAGTAGGAAAATAATGTGATATATTTTTAAATCTTTATTAAAAAATTATAATAAATAATGTTAGGTTTACAAATACACTTTCTTAGAGAAGAGAAATACACACACACACACACACACACACACACACACACACACACACATATTTTTATTGCCACAGAAGTACTGCTGAGAAATAAAGATGTGTTAGATTGAGTTTTGTGGGGAAACACTCTGTGAAGGAGATCCGTGTTCAGGAAGTTTACTGAAGAATATCAGCACCTGGGGGAATGAAAGGAGTAAAATCCTTCCCACGAAGAATAACAGCACCACATTACAGGCGATTCTACTAGGAGCTCTAGGACGGAGATGGCCTTTTAGAAGTATCTCACCTTGAGGGCAGACGGCCTGCCTTTACCCGCTGCACTGACCAGTCACGATAATATCTGCCATCTATCCATCGATAAAAATGCAGCCAAAACCAAAAGTAAAAGATAATCAAGATACTAAAGAATATTAAATTATATTTGACAACAAAAAGGTTAATATATAAACCATACTCCTCAAGCAGTAAAAAGTAGAGAATACCAGACAAGAAAAATGTGCAAGGGATTTGAGCAGTTAACTCACAAAAGCACCTCAAATGTGCAATAAATATGAAGCGATATCTAAGGTCAAAATTAATCAAATAAGTGCAAATTAAAACAGTGATGAGATGATGTTCAGTGGTGAAGAGATGTTCATAAAATAACTGGAAAACAAAATTTAAAAAGAAAATTACAAAACAAATGACCTGATATATACTTAAACACATGGCAGAAGTTTCAAAGAGTAACAGTAATGATCTTTAAAAATATTTGATATGTATATTTCAACATTATGTATTGATACTTCAATTTAAAAATATTGCACTTTTAGTGACTCATGATGGCCCTTTGATAGAGCCCAAATATCTTGGCCTGACACTCTGGAATATCACATATTCCAGGTTTTATAATTTCATTCTTTCCAGCCTCCTCTTTTGCCACTCCACACTATAAAAATACTCAATTACTGCCAGCTCCCAGAATTACTATTCCTTATACCTGCATGACAACTCCCTCTTCCTGGAAACTTCTCCACAATTTACTGCTGACTCACTCTTCCTGCTCCTTTATTTCCCAGCTGGACAGACCCCTTCTCCCAGAGCTCTTCTTGCTTCCTCAAGGTTGAGGGAGGTGCCCATCATGCCTGACAGCATGAGCATCCTTCATGCCTGCTCCATTAACTACATGGTATGGAAGTTTTCTCTTTCCTCCATGACTCTCTGCCTAGAATGTAAACTTCTCAGCAGTCTACTGACTCTGCTTCTCAAAATCATTTGAGAAAGTTAAAAACCAACCCCTCCCACCACCACCCCAGGGTGGAAATCGAAGAACAATTTCTTCACTGCCAAATGAACACAGTCAAAACCCCATTTCCTTCCCTGATGGGTAACAATATCATAGTCTCTTGTGCTATATCACTTCTTTGTCTTTCAATTTTGAAATGCCTTAGGGCTCAATTTTTAGATCCCCTCCCTTCTCCATGTAGACCAGTGGGTTTCTTGCTATACCAGTAGCTGTACCGTAGAAGTTACTGTGTTACTGTGCTTTAAAAATTACAGGTGTAATTTTTAATTACAGGAAAATTAAAGAGAAACTTTAGGGTTGGACCTAACATTAGTATTGCTTGTAATATTCTAAGTAATTCTAAAATGCAACCAGGTTTAGGAATCATTTGATCTAGAATCAGTCCTAGGTTGATCTCATCTAGTTTCATAGCTTCAAATACTATACATAAGCTTATGACTTCCAAATTAAAATATTCATTTCCTTTGATCTACATGTCTAACTACCTGTGTGAAATATCTACTTGAATGTCTAATAAAAACCTCAGCATTACTTGTCCACAATAGAATTCTTGATTTCAACTACCCTATCTCAAACCTCCTTTCTCCCAGTGTTCTAAAGCTTAAAAATGGACACTTTCTATTAGAGTTTGTTCAGGCCTCAACCCTTGCAATCATCTTTAACTTCTTTCTTCCATTATTGTACTTTCTGCAATTCCTCAATACATTCTGTTGGCATATTTAAAGTACATGACAAATTCAATCACCTCTCGCCACCTCCATTCTAATCTAAACAGGAATATCACATTCTGGTGCTAAGACAATGGTTGCAGTTATGCTGTGATATTGATCTGTTTACCCTATGTGGGCAGCAGGGTGAGTTACAATACTGGAACATATCACATGAGTCTTCAAGAAGCTCTGTCCAAAGTTACCATCGTACTTTCCCTGGACTGCTACAGTAATCTCCTATGTAGTCCACCTGTTTTGATTTTCAGTCCTCTACAGTTATTTTCAAAACAGCAAATGAAATATTTTAAAAGGGGAACCCTAATGCTAGTACTCTCATGCTCAAATCCTTAAGTAGTCTCTCATTACCATGGCCCCTGCCTATTTCTTTAACTTTCTCTTTCTACTGTTTTTCTCCTTGAGATACCCAGCTTCTGTCTGATCTTAAAAAGTGCCAAGCTTGTTGATTCCTGAGTCTTGAGTTTGTTGGTACTGCAGACATTTGCATGGTTCATTCCCATTTTATTAGATATCATCCTTATGACACCACTCAGAGAGGTCCTTCCTGATAATATCTCTTCTCTTATCATTCATTGTGTTTCTTTTCATGGCATAGATTACTGCTATACCTTAAATATATTTTGTATCTGCTCATGAAGTTTATTTATCTCTTCCAACAGAATAGAAGCTCAATAATAAAAATGCATGGTTCACTGCACTATCTTCAGCATCTAAAGCGGGTGCCAGTGATGACTATGTTTTGAATAAATAAATAAATAGATCAAATTACCAGATCACATTTTTTCTCCCTGGCCTTCTAAAGCTGTCAAAATATCTTCCCTGACTTCCTGAGAATTAGGACCTAGAAACCAATGCTAAATTGACTGTTCTTATTGGCACCAGACATTATTCAATCAGATAAATAAAAAAATGCTGTTAAACAGGAGGAAAGTTGGAAATAAGTTTTAGGCTCTCTTTGAATTAATAAGTTGAAATGAAACAAAAACCACACAATATCCTAAGACTGTCTCCTCAGCTGATTTCCCAGAGTCAATTTTAAATCAACCCAAATAGATTATTTACAAAGATAGCCTAATAGTCAACTTCTCTAGAAGGCTCACATTATATACTGGAAAGAAAAAGAATGATGGATAATTCTAAGCATTCAATATATATTTTTGTATTTATGCCATCCAAAATCTTTTGTGGTTAAAATTTTGATTTGGTGGAACCATATAACAGTTTTACAAAATAAATTACTATGAATTATTCCTTTATATTTCTACTTGTTTACAAATATAACAAGGACAATGTGGAAAATATAAATATCATGTATTACATTACATCTAAAACAATGTGTGTGCAAATATACACATAGACACAGCATAAAAGAAGTTGAAAATAATTAACAAAATGGTTTAATCACATTTTAAATGCAATAGACATTTAGCATGGATACTGAATTGATGCTGTAAATATTGTCTTTTTAAATATTAAAAATCAAGTATGCCTTACAAATAATTAAACATTATTATTCTGGATTTATTTTAATTAATAGAAGAATAGTCAATGACACCTCCAGAGTCCATAATGTTTTGAGATTATGTTGGAGCTGAACTTTAATTATTGTAATAATTATTTCCTCTCTTATTTAACTATCTATTTACTAAAAAAAATAAAGAAAAGAAATTGGTTCTGGTAGTGCTAATAGAATGTACTCAATTGTATCTCCATATTTTTAATACTCAAATTTATTCAGTATATTATTCAAACATAGCCTACACAACTCAACTCATTTGTTCAATCATTTCTTCACCAAACACAGAGTTGTTTCCAAAACAATATTTTAAATGCAATGTTCCATTTTGCAAGGTTCGGTTCCTAGGGAATTTTATATTTAATTTATATATTATTTATTTTTTATTATTATTCTTTGGTCACAGATCGTAAATTAAAATAATCATTTTTATTTTTGTACATACTGTATTATTCTTTTCCAAACATCTAATAATATGTTGCAAATGCATAATTTTAAATTCTCTTCATGTTTTAGTATTTGCTACCTTTGTATTCCAGTATGGTGATTTCTCAGATTGCAGATTTGAGAAGAGCAGTGTTATAGTGTTGGAAAATATATTTAGAAATTCAGAATAAAAAAAAAAACTGGAAGGAGATAATTAATCATATTCGCTTAGCAAAAGGAGCATAGGAAACATTTTCATGTATATACATAAGTGTTCATATATATGTGCGTATGTAGAAACACATACATTAACACATTCAGAGAAGACAAGTATGAAGTTTATAAATTTGTGATGATGTGACAGCCTTAGGAGACGGTTGCACAATAAATGTTGACAAGGGTTAAGAAGCCAAAAAGATTATCACAACACGGAACTGATAGCTTTGGTACTAAACAATGCTGGACACAACAAACAGGGTAACTGGATATCTGACAAAATTAATCAACTATAATGTCTAGTCACAAAAAAAATCAGGCATTTATAAAGACATAGATTGTCAACTCTGTTGTGAGTGTCAAGTGGAAGAAAAGTCAGTCAAAAAAGCAAAATTGATAGTATTTACTATAGAAACACATGTGAATAGACACATATTTTTGTAGACCCAGCACATTTCAAAATTCATAATTTCATTTGTGCTAAAATTAATATTCATGCTGATATTTTTCTGTTATAAGGAAATGCTTTTTTTTTTCTTGATTTCTTTAATTATTTCTTAATGAGTGCCAACACTTACCCCTCTCTGCTTGATTGGCTTAATCTTATAGATTCCTCCTAGATTTGATTTAAGCTCTGGGCAAGGCACAATTTTTTTTTTCCTTTTTGTCTTTTTTACCAACTGGTAACGGGGTCACAACCCTCGGTGTTGCGCCCATACCGGGGACCGGCCACGGGATCACAACCCTCGGTGTTGTGCCCGCACCGCACTCAGCCAGTGAGCGGGAACCGGTCTCCACATGGGATCCAAACCCTCGGCGGGAGCGCCGCTGCGCTCCCAAGCGGCGCACTCTCCAGTGTGCCACCAGGCCAGCCTGGCAAGGCACAATTTTAATTAAGTTTAATTCAGATGGAATTTGACAAACCTCCAAATTCTTGTGTTACTGCCTCTTTACTGGTTTTACCAGTAATTGAATGGGTGGGGGTTCACATCTGATTTCTCTCTGCTTTTTAGGCCCATCTTCATTGATACTTTTGTAATAAAACTTGAGATTGAGGACAAGGATGGAAAAATAATAGGTCCAAACAGTTCTTTATATATATATAAAATATCTTTTTAAATTCCAATTTGTTCCAGCCACTCATTTTCTCATTTCATCATCTATTGCTTGGATGATTTCTTTCCTTAAGCTTTCCTAATAATTTTATCTAATGTGGCCTGTTTCTCCATCTTCTCCTATCCAGATGAGGTAATCACTCCTGTGAAATGGAAGCTGCTACGGTTTTCTGCTACCTGTAAAGAGCTTGTTTATTCTCCAGAGTTTAGTTTGTCTAGGCTTTCTCAGATACTTCAGTTTGTCTTAGCTGCACAGAGAACTATGTTATTTTTAGATTTTTCATTTGAATACCATGGATATCCCAATAGTGGGACCATATATGTCTTGTCCGTTGTTAGTTTCCTACCACCTAGTAGAGTGGCCATAAACAATGTATGTTCACAACTATCTTTAGTGAAAAATACATGACAAAAAAAAAAGGGTGCATTTAGTTATATTAAACAGTTATGATAAGCAACGGAGTAGATTTCCACCTAGGACTAGTGCAATAAACACTGTATAAAAACAGCAAGGGGCTGGCTGGTTGGCTCAGTTGTTTAGAACTCAGCCTTGAAACACCAAGGTCAAGGGTTCAATTCCCTGAAAAAAAAAAAAAAGAGGAAATCTAAATGGCCATAGCCCTGTGAAAATATGCCTGATTTCATTAGTAAACAAGGGAAGGCAATTTTTTAAAAAACATAGTAAGAAAATAAATAAATGAATAAATAAACTGCAAACACTTAGGCACTAAGGAGAAAATCATAGACATTTTAATTAAATTACTGTATTAATATAATAGCTTTAAAATATGCAATTGTACTGTTAATATTTAGAAGATATCCTAGGAAGTTTTCTATTAGACAGAGAGTAGCTCTGGAAAGCACAGAAAATAATGTATTCAAAAAAGGTAAACTGTAGGAACTATTTATAAAAGGAAGAGATTATCTATAAATAATGACACTCTATTCATGTGACATAGGTTTAAAAATACTAATAATTGTGTGTAGTGGATTGGATTATGTACCCCGAAACTCATTGAAGGTTGAATTGTATCCCCCACGTTTTATGTATTATAAACTTAGCCCCACTGTGACTATTAAGAGTGTGGGAAATCCTGTTATGGTAATTGAAAGGTGGAGCCTTGAAGAGGTGATTGGATTGTAGGAGTAGGACTGTGCAGTAGTGAATGGATTAAAAATGGTGGTCAGAGACATGATTCTGAGGGCTTTAAAGAAGAGGTGAGTCTGTCTGTCTGTCTCTTTGCTCTCTCTGCTTCCACCATCTTGGAGTGTGAGACCCCTGGGTCACTGTTGCCACCCTCAGATGGACTTTGGAATTCCTAGCCTCAGAAACTGTAAGCAATAAATTTTGTTTTCTTTGTAAATAACCTCGTTTGAGGTATTTTGTTATAAGCAACAAAAACAGACTAATACAGTGTGGCAATACTAAAGTGTATGTTCAGTAAATTTACTTGAGAAAAAATAGCAGGTGTCAAATAATTACATATGAATATCACAACGATGATGTAGAGATTCTTCTTACTGTGAAGGATAAGCAGTCTTTTAAAACTCTGAGGAATGGATGAGATGAGGTTTTTATAGGTAATGAATAAGGTGATTATATACTTTTTATATCCAAACGTGTATTTTTTAGGATGAAAGTACTACTATTAATAACATGTTGGAAAATCAAGTGTATACTCCTGGTATTGTCCTGGACACGTAGAAAAGTATGTTCAGTTAACTACCTACCCCTTCTTGTGATTAATGAGATTCTTTGTAAGAGACACTCTACCCAGTACTTGCCATGACTGTAACTGAATGAGGAAGAGATTGGATTTTGCTAGAAGCAATCTTTAGAGACTAGAATGGCCTTCAGTTTTCATGCCAGTTATTATTCATTCTGATACCATCAACTTGTTTTGTTACTCTTGGAAAATCATTTAGGAACTCTGGAGCTCAGTTTCCACATAAGAAAATGTGGTATTACCAAGCGATTGGCGATATAAGCTCTGGCCACTTGCACATATAAATTTTATCATATATAGAGCATGACTTTTAGAACTATAACAGCATTCTAAGTTTACAATTATTTATTAATTTTTAGGTTTAAGCAAATAAAAAGTCAAACTATCTTTAAAATGAGCAATATTAACAATTAATATTCAGTTAACAATATTAACAGTTAATAAAAATATTTTAGCCCTACTACTTTTATTTTCACTTGATATAACGTTTCTTAAACATATAAAATTTGCTAATGTATGGATCTATTTAAATATGATATGTTTTTTTATTGATAGTTTTCTAAACTGGAAGCCATAAAGGCCATTAACTATTTCATTATCTTTATTGTGGTGATATAGTATGGCCATTTTCTACAATATTATGCATTAATTTAATTATTAGTAAAAAAAGGTTAACTATTCAAAAAAGTGTTAGAATATCATTTATTATTTAATGAATGCTCTTTCATAATGGAAATTTATATTTAAAGTTGATATAATTATTAAACATTAAAAATATAAGTTCAAAAATTAAGAATCACATCATTCTAAAAGTTTTTGGTGGCTATTGGATGCATATTTAAATGTAGACATGTATTTAATATATTATCTTATTTAACATATATTCATAATTTAATTCTTATAATAATATTGAGTTTAGTGTTGTATTCCTCTTTTGATAGATGAAGTGAGATGTAATGACCTGAAATAAATTTGAAAAGCCACAATACTAGATATTCGACAGCAAAAAGGTAAACCTGGGTACATATAATTTCATAGTATGAACTCTTAAGTATCTTCTACAGTTTCCCCAAAAGTCAGAAGAATGTAGGAAAATAATATTATACAACTGTTTGTGTCAGAGTTGAAAAATGTGGCTGTGGCCTGGAGAAGTTCTGCGAGGGATCTTCGAAAAGCTCATGGAAAGATTTGTATTATCTTTTAGTCCTATTTTTCCATGAACTTTTTGAAGTACCTTCACATGATTAGCTCAAGGTTAAAATGTTAGTAATTATAGTATTGAAAGAGAAAAATGAGTATTCATTTTTTATGCAGCCCATGTGCTAGTTCATCTACACAATGTTTTCTTAATTGCATTTATTCAAAGGAATTATATCATTAACCTGATCAATAAAGAAAAAAAATAGCAATATTTCAAGCCAATGCCCCATGGAGGTATTGTGTAAATCATAACTTCCACATGGCTATTGAAATGCTCCTTATTTACTTTGTCTCTGTAAATATAAAGAGCAGTCATCTTCAAGGGATTAATGTAACCAGACTATGTCATGTGGTTACTACTTTGGTTGTTTCAATAACTTAATCTTATAGAAAGGTGAAGTTCAAAATGTTTCCAAGCAAAGATATGACTATTTGATTAGCCTGTTATGGTGATGAATATTATAACATACCTAGCAAGCTGCCATCAATTTAGCTTTAGTTTTGGGGTATAACCACAGAATATTGTACCTCACAGTCCCAGTTTTCTCCCTATATCTTTTCTTTCCTGTCCTTTTATTTATTTATTTATTTTTAAATTTAACCCTGTCTTCAACATTGCTTCACAATTTTTTCCCAAATATTCATTTCCCATCATATCTCTATTTCTGAAGGATAGTTCTGGTCTCTTTTATCCTTTAATCAGAAGGGTTGAAGTTGTAGGTTTTAGACAAAGCTTCTGAAATAGCTCTTCCTTCGCTGAATTAAAGAGCCTCCACTGAGATTGCAATCACTACTCATAACTGCATGAAAACATGAGACAGAAACTTGACCATATTTGCTTAGCAAAGAAATATAAATGTTACCACTGATGGGAAATCACAACCTCATGAAGCCAGAAACCAAAGAACTCTATTGCCTCTGCCAATATTTATGCCGGCAAACTAGAAACCTACTGAATATTTTGTTTTTCTTTTTCTTTTACTTTTTCCCTCCCTCCCTCCCTCCCTCCCTCCCTTCCTTCCTTCTTAATCCAGTTCTGAGTGTAAGTCATACATAAGCAAATCTGTTTAGTAGTACCTAAATCATATTCAGAATTACAACTACAAGGGAAGCTGGGATTTGTAGTTTATAGTTTCTGGAAGCTACTGAAGAGAAAATCACACTAGAAAGAGTTTGCAATGAAAGTTGAGTAAGCCAAGCTATAGAATCCATCAAAGTTATACATGTTGGGCCAAGCCCGTGGCGCACTCGGGAGAGTGCGGCGCTGGGAGCGCAGCAGTGCTCCTGCCGAGGGTTCGGATCCTATATAGGGATGGCCGATGTGCTCACTGGCTGAGCGCGGGGTCTGGCCGGTCTCAAAAAAAAAAAAAGTTATACATGTTTCAGTGTTAGAATCACTTTTGGCTGTGTCTTCTACTTGCTATACTCCTTTGTCCTATAAGGCATTAGATTCTACACATTATCCTCTTATCACAGCTCACATTTTAGTATCTGTGAGTTAAGTCTTTTTGAAATTATTCCCATGGTATTGCAAAATCATCCTTACAGGCCTTTCATAATCCAGGATTTTTTCCATATAGTAATTTTATTTAGATGCCTCTAAATGATCTTTAGTTATTAGCCATTTTCATAAAATCTAAATGTCAGAATGGCAGCCTGACTTCTGTTTACATTGAAAAGCTATCTCTCTCTACTC
The DNA here is from genome assembly GCF_000696425.1 of Galeopterus variegatus. Taxonomy (NCBI): domain Eukaryota; kingdom Metazoa; phylum Chordata; class Mammalia; order Dermoptera; family Cynocephalidae; genus Galeopterus; species Galeopterus variegatus. The sequence continues at coordinate 310,297 of NW_007727901.1, forward strand.
CATACATGTAAGTCAGATTGTACTATGGTATGTTCCATACTAACATGCTGTATGAACTTGTACCCTCTTTTTGCCTATTTCCTTAGCTTAAAATATCTTTCCTTCTTTTGACACATGTATAATAAATTCTTGAGGGTTCAACTCATATACTATTTTATTCATAAAATATTTCCTGACTCTAAGTGGAAATAATCATTGCATTTCGAATATCCAATAGTAATTAACCAGTGCCTTGTATTTACTTGATTGTGCTTTGTATTTAAAATATTTATATTATTACTTATGTCTAGCTCTTCAAGGACTAACACTTATAGTGTCTAAATATCTATCTTGCATATAATAAAAACATTTTATAAATGACCATATAAATGAATAAATAGATAGATGACACTGTATAAAAAAAATAGATAGGTGCCATGCAAGGAAATCATGTACACAAATGATCAGGAACCATCAAGGGTCTGATATTGTACCCAACTTGTAACACACTTATACATACATATATGAACAGAAGGAGATGATATTCCTGAATTAGAGACACAGACCATTTATTACTCATATCATGCACAGAAGCCAGAGCAGCATATTGCATTAATCCCCCATATCCCAGAGTAATATAATACTTCACAAGTGATGTCTAGACCCAGTTTTGAAGGCATGGCTAAAAACCAATTCCACTTCACAGGCAGTGTGCTAAGCTCCCACCCCAATTATGTCCTTTTTCATGCTCTGGCATTCATGGATTACAACACACACATATCCCACCACCACGTACCCCCTGATACCTAACACCCAGGAACAGTTTCTTCTTCCTTGGGCCCTAAAATTGCATAGGTATGTATTGTTCTCTTTGATATAATTAACTACATCTAAAAAATAAAATCTAAATGATCAAATCATAAGGTCATGAACCCTACATATTCAATTTTTTATTTGTGTCATACTAAAAGTGTACATGAAGTGTCTATAGAAAAACAAATGCATAACTCTGATAATCTTGCAATATTTCCCTATAATACGACAGCAAAATCTAAAACCGTAAAATTTGTAGAGACCCTTATACACATTAAATTTACTGATTTCTGCATCAAAAACCTTATGACATTGTGCATTTGATCTTTAAATATTTTATTACAAAGTTATTTTATTAAGACTTGCATATAAAAATAATTGTATGTTACCAAATAACTACTTTAGAACTTTATATTTTAACAATTCTGTAATAACAACACAAATGCCATTCTACTACAGTGAGTATTTGTCTTATTTTCATTAAGTGTAGAAACCTCATGTAATACATTTTCCTGGACAGTTTTTTATTACATGTATTTTAGTCTGTTAATTGTAATGGTTTTAAATGAGCTTTACTAGAGTGTACTCTTCCTTCTGTAATCAGTGTGTTGTGGTTTATGTCTAAAATAAGGTGGACTGCCACAGAATCAAAGACTTTGTCACAATATTGTTGTTAGCAGTAAACCTTCCTACACCCCTTAGCTCAGGATGCTATAACAAAAAAGTATAGAGTTGGTGGCTTAAAGAATAGGAATTTATTACTCACAGTTGTGGAGGCTGGGAAGTCCAAGATTAAGGTGCCAGCAGATCGGGTTCCTGGTGAGGACTCTCTAGCTGGCTTAAAGACAGCCACCTTCTTGCTGTGTCCTCATATGACAGAGAGACACTAATCCTTTTTTTTAGAATTATTTTATTTATTTTATTTTGTCAATATACAATGTGGTTGATTATTGTGGCCAATTACTAAAAGCTCCCTCCCCCCTCCCTCTCCCCCCTCCCTCTCAACAATGTCCTTTCTGTTTGCTTGTTGTATCAACTTCAAGGAATTGTAATTGTTATGTCTCCTCCCCCCGTTTTTATTTATTTATTTATTTATTTATTTATTTTTAGCTACCACAAATAAGTGAGAACATGTGATATTTCTCTCTCTGTGCCTGACTTGTTTCACTTAATATAATTCTCTCTAGGTCCATCCATGTAATTGCAAACGGCAGTATCTCATTCCTTTTTATAGCTGAGTAGTATTCGATTGTGAAGATATACAACATTTTCCTTATCCACTCATCTGATGATTGACATTTGGGCTGGTTCCAAATCTTAGATATTGTAAAGTGTGATGTGATGAACATTGGGGAATAGGTATACCTTTGACTTGATGATTTCCATTCCTCTGGGTATATTCCCAGCAGTGGGATAGCTGGGTCATATGGTAGATCTATCAACAATTCTTTGAGAAACCTCCATACCATTTTCCATAGAGGCTGCACCATTTTGCAGTCCCACCAACAATGCATGAGAGTTCCTTTTCCTCCGCAACCTCGCCACCATTGATCGTTCAGAGTCTTTTGGATATTAGCCATCCTAACTGGGGTGAGATGGTATCTCAGTGTGGTTTTGATTTGCATTTCCAGAATGCTGAGTGATGTTGACCAGTTTTTCATATGAGATGGTATCTCAGTGTGGTTTTGATTTGCATTTCCCGGATGCTGAGTGATGTTGAGCATTTTTTCATATGACTGTTGGCCATTTGTATATCTTCTTTAGAGAAATGCCTATTTAGCTCTTTTGCCCATTTTTTAATTGGGTTGCTTGTTTTTTTCTTCTAAAATGTTTGAGTTCCTTATATATTCTGGATATTAATCCTTTGTCGGATGTATAATTTGCAAATATTTTCTCCCACTCTGTTGGTTGTCTTTTAGCTCTGTTAATTGTTTCTTTTGCTGTGCAGAAGCTTTTTAGTTTGATATAGTCCCATTTGTTTATTTTTCCTTTGGTTGCCCGTGCTTTGGGGGTCATATTCAAGAAGTCTGTATCCAGTCCTACTTCCTAAAGTGTTTCTCTTATGTTTTCTTTAATAAGTTTTATTGTTTCATGGTGTATATTTAATTCTTTTATCCATTTTGAGTTTTTAGTGTATGGTGAAAGGTATGGGTCTAGTTTCATTCTCCTTCATATTGATATCCAGTTATCCCAGCACCATTTGCTGAACACAGTAATCCTTTTATAAGGACACTAATCCTACTGTGAGTGACCTGTTCTCATGACCTCACCTAACCCTGATTAAGACTTCAACACGAATTTTGGAGGGACACAACTTTCAGCCTATGATACCTCCTCACTGTTGAATGTTACTGAATGTAAGTGTTGACTGTGGCTTCACTTATGCTTGTTAGAAAGTACAGGAAAACAGGAGAGTATAGTTTGCATGGATCTCCATATCGACACAAATTGTAACAAAATTATGCCTTCAAAGAACCCCTTCTCTGTCCTCAGAATGGCTGTTGTCCATCTCTCTCTTTAACTGCTTTCCTTCACTGATTTGCTCACTGTAGATTCCTCTCTCCCCATCCCATTGCCAATGGCATTGCCCCTGCTGAATTCCACTGCTCACTCCCTTCCTCTTTCATCTTTCTTATTCTTCATCTGTACTGAATTATTTCATGTCTTAGATTTTATACTTTTCATCTGTATTCTGCTTTATTTTCCCTTTAAAACCTGTTTGATATTTTTGACTTAAATTCTACATTTTAGAGAGTCCATACAAAAATAGTTATGTACAATATTTTGGGCATTATACAAGGCATAATAATAGAGAAATAATCCCTTCCTTTAAGGTGTTTATAGACTATTTCCAAAGTCTAATCAGTAAATCAGCAATTTGAAAAACGGTGAGCAGGTGCTTTGTTAATGAAGTAATTGCAGACTCAGGGACCTACCCAAATCTCATTTGGAATAGATACAATAAATGGAGATGCAAGGGAGATTTTCTACAGAAAACCTAATCTGGAGAAAAGCTAACTTATAGGAAAGCTGAAACTAAGATGGAGTAAACCTGAAACTTGAAGAAAGAGTTAGGGTGACATAAATGAGGAACAAAAGTGCCAGTATGAGAAATAAAATAAGGAAAAAACTCCAGTAAGAGTGTGGTACATTCAGAATACAAAGTAGCTTGCAGTAAGTGTTAGGGCATGAAAATAAACTTAGATAGAAATTGGGTGTTAAAGGAAGAAATTTATAAAGGGGTATGACATGATGATATTTGTGAAGTTTAGTTAGACATTTTATACTTAAGATGCCTTGTGATATCAAAGGAGATAGATGCAATGGATAATTGGAGGTATGGCTTTAGAGCTGAGGTCTGGGTTAATGGTATATATTCAGTATCCATTAGTATATGTACCCTATTGAAGCTGTTGGTATCCACAAACTTGTACTGGAAAATGTTTAGAATATAAAAAGAATCGGCAGCATGAACTATAAAGAAAATCAACACCATGTCCCATTGTCCCATAGCATAAAATGTAAAATTTTGCCAAAGACTTTATTCACATTTTTTTGTGTGTAATTGTTAATTTTCTAGGTTGATTCCACAAAGAAATTGTAAACTTTCCTTCAGGATACTTCCTTCAAATTCCTTTTCTAAAGCCATCTTTTTAAGAAAAATGTCAAAATCATGTCTTTCATTATAAAATCTTACTTTCTCTCCTGCTCAAAATTTGACTCTTTATGTGATCATATTTCACTCCTTCTTATCAGACAATTTCTAAACTTGTCAGATCTTACAGTTCTGATAGTAAAAAAAAAAAAAAAATGTATTTTCTGTTCCAATTATTGAATGAGTTGTGCTGATTTGCCAGCCTAAGAAGCAAGGAGAGGTCCAATAAAGGAGAGTCAAAAAGATTAAAAAAAAAAAAAAGTGACATGGAAGCCGGACTGCTTCAATTAAAGGGATTGGCAAACAAAGCTAGCACATAAGAAAGGTTAACTAAGGGAAATAATGACTGAAAAGAGTCCATGAATAAGGGTATCAGGAGGTCATTCATACAGATGACTCTAGTGGACAAAGGCAGATTGTGGTAGACTGTGGAGCAAACAGGATAAGGCAATGAAGATACTTAATTTACACCAATCTTCTAATAAGATTACTTGTGTGCAAAAAGATGAGAAGGATGGCAGAGGGAAGAGGGATTTTAAGGAGTAACAGTTTACAATTTTGCTTGCTTGTGTTTGAATTCAGTGAATTGTGTTTGTTTGTTTATTTGTCCCACCATTTTTTTTTTTGACATGGAGTAATACTTTATGTTAGCAGTGTCCAGTGGTTGTAGGTAGCTCAGAGAGAGTTTATTAGCATTTAAAGGTATTGGTACTTCTTTCTGGTAATTTCCAGTTCTAAGCTGTTTTGGAAGTCTAGAATTTATAGAGTAAGGCCACATCTAGACAACAATTGCACTTTATTTTTTGTCTTATTTCAATTGTACAACTTTTTAAGGCTATCTGTCTTTAAATGTATCCATGATCTTGGAGTTTTCAAACATACATCATCAGTGTTAACTCCAGTTCTTCTAAAGTGATTACACTTCTGTGAAAAATAATAGCTGAAATGTCTTTGAGGAGGGGTTTCCAGGACATATTATATGATAATATATGCATTTTGAAATGCATGCATAATATATGGGTATGAGAAAAGTTTGTTCGAATGCTAATATGCATCTGCATGTAATATGTACCTCTGAATCAACATATAAAATGTCCAATTTAGCAGCTTTGCAAAACATTTACAAACTAAGAAAAAAATAAGACTAGTAAATTTGAATGTTCTATTTAAAGTTATTAGATTATGGTGATTTTAGAAATATGACTTCTGACAAAGAGTTGTAGCAATTGAACATTATGCATAGTAATTTTTTCATTATTAGACACTGTTCTGTTTTTACTGAACATGTTGAAATGTAGCAAATTAAAATAATCTTGATTCTTTGAAAAATATCTACTGATTAGTACTCATGTTCAAATTCCAAGTGCTTATCATTATTGCATTACTTGATGAACACAGATTTGAAATGCAAAGTGATAGCTTATTTGAAATGATAAAATGAGACAGACACTTGTATTCATCTGTACTAATATAGTTTTGCATATTATGCAATAAACTACATAATAAATTTTGCTGTTTGGGCATTTTGTCAGGAGTATTTTGAAGGTTTTTATGTGGCTAGTAATGATATTCTGCAAAACAGTACAATTAATTTTGTGACTTTTGTTAAATATGCTTATCTTTATAGAGAAGATCTGACATAATTAATTTTGAAAATTGCCATGCTCCTTCCAGTTACAGTTGCAAACAATTTTGTATTTATGCATAGTCAATAAACATTGACAGAGACCTGGGGATAATCAAAAGAAACAGCATATGCTTTCTGCTTTAAAAAGATTTGGTGAATTAGAAGAGACAGTTCTGTGAGCAAGAAATTGCTTCTCTACATCGCTATGAACAAAACTGTGGAAGCTCAAAGAAGGTGAAAATCTGCCTGGGTCAGAATATGGGAGGGGCTAGAGAAAAAATTTTATAAGAGGGTAATATTTGAATTGGATTCATAATGACAAATAGTAGGAATTTGCCTAGAATGAAGGTAGGGAAGAACTTTACACATTGTAAGTCAATATTGATGCTTAGCAAAATCAAAAGAACAGAAATACACCTTAAATAAAACCTGAAAGCATTAATTTTTATCTCATCTTTTAAAAGTTATACAGATAAATCTGGATGGTGATGCCTAATCTACACAAATAGCTTTTTTTTAAAAAATTTCTAAAAGGTAAAGGAAGGAAAAAAGGAAGGAACAGAAGAAAGGAAGGAAGAAACCGTGTGCTTGGTTCTCACATCGGACTGATAATTATTCTAGAGGCTTTATAAGTATTGTCTTGATTGGTCTTCCCACCTCTTAGACAATATTCTCACCTCAGTGATCGAAGTTAGTGCTAAGTGGCGAAACAAAGCAAAGTTCTCTCTGACTTTGAAGCCAATGTTCTCAACCACTATACGTGTGTGCATGTGTGTGTGTATACCACTGTATATATCATTTCATATATATTATCTTAGTATTATAAAAATATATTCATATTTTGGCATATATGCTGGTATATAGGCTATTAATATCCACCAAATGCTAATTAATAGAGATGGCTTTCTCTATAGGTACAATTATGTAGTATGAATCTATCTAGGTGCCATGATTTGAAGGACTTAGAAAATATCTCCACAATCACATATGTATGAGTAGGTTGCCATGGTAATCAAAATATCAAAGTTAGAAAAATTATATTCTTTAAAAAGTATTACTTTTGAAAATGTATGCTAAAAATTATGTTCCAGGTGTTTAAAACATGCAATATATTCATTTTCTTTAACTAGTAGGAGTGCTGTTTATCAACTTGAATAAAAAGTGAAGTAAATGAAAGGTTGGATTTATCAAAGATGCTACTTCATTAGAGAAAAGATTAAAAAGAACTAAGGTGATTATTTTTCCTTGCAGGAATTTATCAAAAAGCTTAAAAATAAATGTTTCATTATTCTTAAATCTAGAAAAGATAAATTTAATTTAACTAAAATATTTATGTGAAAACAAGTCATATAAAAGAATGGTTGATTTTATTTTCAATGTTAAGTCTGATTAGACAGTTTTAATATTGTAACAGAAAGTAGGTTAAAGTGAATACTGAGTATAAAAATATAGGTTTATTTCTTCAACAGCTCTGTGCTATAAAACATAAACATATGGATCAAAAAACATGATTTCAAGTTATATTTTTAAAAAGGGAATGACACAACCAACTTTAAATATATGGTTCTGCATTACAAGTCAGTCTGTACTTTTAAGTGAATCAGTGCTCTTAAAATGAACACAGCACGCATATAGAATCTATAATTACTTTATATCCATTTAGCAAATGCCTGATTTTAACTAACCTTAAAAGAATCAGACTGTTTTATTTACTCAAAAATGAAAACTTACTCAGGAAGATATTATGATACTACATATATAGAAGAATATAGAAAATACAATGCACAATTAGACTAAGTATCCAGCTAGTCTGTGATTCTGATATCCATATTACATACTTTGATGTCAATCTCAACTATTAGTGATATTTTATCCTGTATATTGTTATCTTAGAAAAATGTTAGGGCCCTATCTCCCATTTTGTTGTGTAAACCTATAGTTATAGCTATCAATATAAATATAAACATAGATATACAAATATGTAAATGCCATATATTAGAATTGGGAACTATGTAATTTAACATGCAATTTTAGTGGAAGGATAAATTGTATGTCAAATATGAAAACCCATTTGATAATGAAAAGAATCTCCATTAATAATTTTCCCAGTTAAACTTATGAAGTTTGAAAACTTCTCAATAGTACTGAAATTGGAAACATAATATGGTCTCAAGGTACATGTACTAGCTTAGTTATGTAGAAATAACTACAGGATTTGAGAGGCACACTATGAAATTTGATAGTTTGAAAGTAATCATTCTTAGCTTAACTAAAGGACATAGAAGAAAATGATGTAATACAAAGATATTTCAAAAAGCTTGTGGAAATTCAGTATTAAAAGATAATACAAATCTTGCCACAAACTTTTTGAAGTGCCCTCATATATGCACCAAAACTTAACTGAGAACCAGTAGAGTATTATTGAAGAGTTTCTGGATATATTTTTAAATGAGTCATATGTACAATATTTATTATTTATACTTGCAGATATTATAAATCCAAAATGTGGGTGTGTGCGTGCATGTGTGCCCCAATGCATGTGTGTATGTGTGCCTGTGTTATGGTTTAGGGGAGAGTAAAATGAGTTACTCAACCTTGAAGTGACGCCTGCATGCAGCAGTCTTTTGCAGTTTTCTAGGCAGCTGAGTGTATTATTGTCAGCAAAGAAAACTGAGCTTTATATTTATATTTGTACTTATAAATACGTGTAAAATGAGAAGATTCCAGGGGAACAGACAGAAAGGTAACCAAGATTTTCATTAATCTTGTCATAAAGGTCACCTTAGATGCATAATTAGAAGGCAGAAGAGTTGTCTCTAATTCTCTTCAATTATGGCTAATACATCATTTAAAAAATTAAATGGATTATATAACTGTGATCAAAACATCATCTGGAAGCAACTGGAATATATTTAAAAACCTTTCTGAAGAAACCTTTACTCTCCCTTTTTACTAATAACCATCATTTTTTATTCCTTCAACTTTCCAAATCGTTTTCCCCTTGGACCCTGAAAAATCAATTGTAAGTAAGACCAGGGTTTACAAATGATGTTGTTCAATATGGAAGGGCATGGGGAAATTTCCATTGCATGTTAATTATGAAGTTAAAAACAAAGATAAATTATAAGTTATGTAATCTTGACTTCTTTAGTGATGGAAATGTGACTCTGCCCCTATGAAAGACAAACCCTTCTACCTGTGTTCTGGGTCCCATCTGATCATGACTTCTCAAGGAGGGTTTTTTAAGGCTGTCCCCTCTTTCACCTCTAATGTTGATTCCTCCTTTCCTCTGGCTCATTTCCATGAGCATACAAGTGTACTTTACATGATTCATCTTGAAAAAAACCTCCATTACATTTACTCTTGAATCTTCAACTCATCTTCTGACTCTACTACTCTGCTAAAACGGTATTTGTTAAGGATCACCAATCTTGCACAACATTTTACTTGGCTACATGTTTTTCTTAACTGCCACTCTTTCACATTCTTATTTGATATCTCTTCCTTCTCCAGCAAACCTCGTATTATTGAAATTCCTGAAAGCAGACCTAGTTTTTCAAGTATATGTATCTCTTCTCTGTTCTTAGGTGATTTTATTCAATCAAATGGCTTCAAATAACATCTACTTGCTGATAAATGACAAATATGCACCTCTAGTCTTGATCTCTTTTCTGATCTTGAGTTTCTTATATCCATCATCCAACTTAAGGAAAAAACTTACTGTTTGAGCATCAAAAAGAATCCTAAGAATAATATATTTAAATTTGAACTCTTTGTTTTCCTCTCTCTAAGCCTGTTCCTCTTCTGTCCTTGCTCTCAAGGGGTCTCAGCTCATACTGAAACCAGTGATCAAGAATCCTTCTTAATTCAAATGTTCCCTTCATCCATTAATATCTAATGTGCCAATCAGTATTGCTGTATATTTAAAATTATTCCATTTTTCTGTCTCCAGATTTCTTTAAGCAACCTCAACTCTCACTTGTCTGACAACAATAACAATCATCTTTTTTTTTTTAATAATTTTGTCCCCATATCTACTCAACAGCTAAAATGCTATTTTACAATTATAAATTAGATCATATGGCTCTTTTGTTTTAAAAGGAATAAACATATAAAAAACAAAATTATTCCCATGACCTTCATGACAAAAAATACCTGTATTCAATCCACATATCCAAACCTTCCCCTTAATATTTTCTCTTGTTCAATGTGTTCAAGCCCCATAATACCAGTCTCTCTTCCTGCTCATGGTATTTGCTATGGCTTGCGTTAGGAAGGCTCTTCCCATGACTGGTTCCTTCTCATCAACTATGTCACATCTCAAAGAAAGTATGAGAAAGGCCTTCCCTAGCCACGTTCTCTAAGAGCCTGCACACGTATTCTTATGTTAGTCACTCTCTGAGGCACACTTATTTCTTATTTCCTCCTTAGCAACTACACTAACATTGCTTATATGATTGCACTGGTCTTTTATTCACTCCTCGCACCAAAGTTCATACCATGAGAGTAAGAACTTGGTTTCTGTTCTATACTTATGTTTTAGAACACTTTCTCACACAGGGCAAATGCTCTGAAAATGTTGCCACATTTAAAAACATAAAGATAAAATCAAAATTTAATCTGCTTAAATTCATAAATGCCTGATAAAAACTGAAATAATATGCAAATTATTTTAATAATTTTTATTTCATTAGAGATGGCGTGAGATTTTTTTTTTCATATTTTGAAATTTTATACAGTGACAATATAATAATTTTATTAAAAATTAGTAAAAGTAAATACTAAAAGTGTATCTTATAGGATATTTTTAATAAAATAGTTAAATGATAAAAGTCCAGTCCAGATCTGATATAGTGAAGTAAAATGAATAAGTCACTTGTAAAGACAGTTTAGCAGTTTTTAAAAAAAATTAAAATACACCACTTACCATACAGATCAGCCATTACACTCTTACCTATATATCTGAGAAAAATAAAATCCTATGTCCACACAAAAGTATGTATATGCTTGATCATAGCTAATTTATTTGTAGTAAAAACTGAAACAGACTAAGCTTCCATTAACAAGTAAGTGGATATACAATTATTCTATATCCATATAATGAAATGTTTTTCATCATAAAAGCAATTAATTTTTAATGCATGCAACATGGATGAGTATTAAATCATTATAAAAAGTAAAATATCTAAACAAAAATGTATACATACTGTGCAATTCCATGTACATAAATGTCTACAAAATACAAAGTAATCTACAATGACTGAAATCAATAGATGCCTAGGAACAGAATGAAAAGGCATGAGGAATATTTACACTTTGAGTGTAATGAAATGCGTCTTGATTGTGATTTTGTTTCTATCGATGTACATATCTCACTGTACACTTTAAATAAGTACAGCTTATTCTGTGCAAATTATTCTTCAATAAAATTGCAAAAATACAGATAAATCTAACTAGGAAAATAATGTGGACTCTAGGTGCTTCATTAGGAAACTTTTGAATTGAAAATAAACTTGAAGAATAAACTATTTATTATCAGTGGTAATGCATGTATCAAAACACTATGGTGCTAAGTACTTATAATCCAGTATACCATTTTTTGTTAGGTACATATTCCCACATTCATATGATGGCTGTCCTGCTCTGAAACTTTTTTTCACTGTCAAGTGGATTACATCTTAATGCAGCAATGATAACTTGTTCTTCAGCTAAAAGGAAAGTATATTTTCTATTTAAAGTACAGTTTTCCTTCCCTCTGAGCAATTTGCATTAATTTTTCTTTTACAGCTTAATTACAGATGCCATCATCAATACCAAAGATAAATTATTTAGTTATGAGATCTCTAGGTATATGATTATTTTTCAAAATGCAATGACTTAATCTGATAAATCTGTATAAGAAAAGAAATTCTTGGTACTTTCTCAAAAAATAGTAGTTTCTTTCATGAAAGTATTTGCTTAATACATATTGCTCTAATATAATTCTTCACATATGTGTATTTATTTTAATTAAATTTCTTTTAATATGACGAGAGAAAAAATATACATGTGCAATCCTTACTAAAAAAACTTGCAATGAAATAGTTGACATATAAGAAGTATTAATATAATGACAATTGTAAAAATATGTAACATTAATTTATGAACTACTTTACATGATTGTATTTATTCATTTATTCATTAGTTAGTACTGAATGATTACTCTAATGAACAGCATGCAGGGCAATAGAAACACAAAGATAAATCCAACAGACACTCTACCTTTCTTATAGTGTCAAAAGAACCCATATAATATTACTAATTATAATAATAAACATTAAAAACCATCTGCAGAGAAAAAAATAGAGCACAATGATTACAAATACATGAGTCTGTAGTAAGAAAAAACTGAATTTTTATCCCAGTCCTAATACTTTGGGCAAGTTACTTGACATGTCTAAGCAGAAATTCCCTATTTTAAAAACATGACTTATAATATCTCCACCACAGCTAAGGACTAGTAAAAAAGTATTTGTAAGTTCTTACCCAATTGTTGGCACAAAGGAAGAGATCAATAAATTTATAGACCTCATTGTGTCGAAGCTTTGGAGAGGAAAAATTATTCTCTATTTGTCTGTAGTAATTAGCACAGTTCCAATCACATAGATTGTGCTCAATAACTATTTGTATTGTGAATTGTGGAGCAAGTAGATTTTTTAAATGATTTTCTGAAAGTTTAAAGTGCATGCAATAATGTGCACTAATAGAAACTATGCAATCTTTTGTACCGTGTTTTTTACATCATGTCTGTGAGAGTCTTTATGTTGTCCTCTTCAGTGTTGTGAAATATTCTATTGTTTAAATATCTGTTATCTTACTGATATAAAGTAAAGTTTTTTTTCAGTTGGGGATTGTTATGGATAAAATTTCTATGAGCATTCTTTTACTTGTCTTTTAGTGCTATGCCACTCATTTCTCTTGAGAGTATATCCAATAGTGGTATTGGTAAGTCATAAGATATATGTATTTTTAGGTTTAGAAGGTATTGCTGAACAGTTTTACAAAATCGGTGAACAATTTATATACCTATTAGCAGGTATTAGCACTTATGAGAGCCCCAGCAGAGAAGCTTGCTTTAACTGGGTAAATGTACATGGACGACATGATAACAGAGAAAACACATCCTAGAGAAGAATCAGGTTGTTCATCACACAAAAAAAGTATGCAACAGATTGGCATCATCAACGATGTTGAAAAAGTGAGCATGTCTTGAGCTGAACATTAAGTAGTTTGATGTGGGAAACAAAATTTGAAAAATGTGAGATACCCATTTTATGAATTAATCATATTTTTAAGATTCTGAATCTTAAAGAAACAGCATTAAAACATTAAAAGCCAAGTGTATGTTTTTATTGTCCTATACCATCTCTTTAAAATGTGCGTTAGGACATACTAAGTCCATGGAATTTTCATAGATGTTTCATAAAATGAGACGACATTACTAAATGCATTTAGTATATTCTGGCATTCTGTGTTATACAAAGTTATAAAGGTTTCCTGACTGTTTGACTTCTCAGAATCTTGATATCCTACATGAGCAATATCTATTAGCCAAAAGAAGACAGCCCTTCCAAAACTTCCTAGATTGAGGATTATTTCCCTCATCAAGTATCTTATAAAACAACTAGTTTTATTTTTTATTTTTATTTATTTTATTTTTTTTTTCCTTTTTGTCTTTTTTCGTGTCCGGCAACGGACCACAACCCCCAGTGTCGCGCCCGTACCAGACCAGGACCGGCAACGGGATCGCAAGCCTCTGTGCTGCTCCCACCCCTCGCTCAGCCAGTGAGCGGGAACCGGTCTGTATGTGGGATCCGAACCCTCGGCGGGAGCGCCGCCGCTCCCAAGCAGCGCACTGTAGCAGTGCACCACCGGGCCGGCCCTAAAACAACTAGTTTTAAACCTGCATTAATCTGTGGTACATGAAAGCCTGAAGTTGAATAGGGATAGAAAGTAACACTTGGTGGTCTGATCCTTTTCTCTACCTGTGCCAAACTTTTTTTCTTTAGTAATTTCACAGCTACAATTCAGGTATGTATTATTTTTAAAATTATACAGATGAATAAAAGACCCTAACAAACTTTGTCAAAAATTTCCAAGTTAGTTAACAGAATTTAATGGAAGAAAATATTACCCTAATTAATGTAAAAAGGGAGGATACTTGCCAGAAACACCATGAGGCAAAATGGGTGGTAGAATGGCTTTAACTAATGGAAGGATTAGGCAGATGGAAAGGTTATTATGTGTGCAAGGATGAGTAAAAGTTAATGAATAAACACATGGAATGTTAAAGAACTATGAGCACCCATATAGCTATGACTTTGGAATGATAGATTTAAAAAAGAAAATCATAAATGCTGAAATTGAAGTCCTATACTTGTACCTAGATCAGTATGAAAATAGAAACATGAGCAGGAATATGATTAGAGCTGTGTGTATGTGGGAATTCACATTGAAGATGCATTTGTTGTTGAGAATACAGAAGTTCAAGAACTATTGCAGTATTCTATCAGAGTCCCTTGAAAGTATCATTTAGGATAGTGATGAATAGAACTAAATCAAGGGACACGTGTGATAGATGTTTTCAAGAAAAAATCCATAGTCTTTGAGGGAAAAAATGCAAAGGGAAGAGGAAATACTTGAAGCTGTATTTAGATATTAATGAAACTTTTGTGAATAAGATTATTTTTCAAAAATATTATTTTTGTTGTCATTTATTTGAAAGATGACTTGCATTCAGGTAAGGTTTTCCAGTAAGAAGGTACAATTACAGGACTAAGACTTAGTAGAAAGTTGAGGCTCAAGATGCTGTTCTGAACTCTGAACCAACCATTTGAAAATATGCAATAAAGTATTGTTAATTATAGACTCCTAACACTACTATACAATACTAGAACGTATCTTCCTATCTAGATTTAATTCTGTGTCTGTTAACCAACCTCTCCCTATTCCCCTTTCTTCCTTCACTTCCCAGCCTCTAGTAATCTGCCATCTGTATTTCTATAAATTCACTTTTTTTTTTAGCTCACACATATGAGTGAGAGCTAGTAGTATTTATCTTTCTGTGACTGACTTATTTCACTTAACATAATATCTTCCAGGCTGATCCATGTCTCCACAAATGATATGATTCTTTTTCATGGCTGAGTAGTATTCTACAGTGTATATATACCACATTTTCTTTATCCATTTATTTTTTGATGGACATTCAAGTTGTTTCCATATCTTGGCTATTGTACATAGTGCTGCAATAAACACGAGGAGTACAGTTACCTCTCTGGTACACTTACAAAGAAATGATAAATGTTCGTGGTGATGGATATGCTAATTATCCTTATTTGGTCATTACACAGTGTACACATGTATCAAAATATTACCCTGTACCCCATAAATATGTACAGTTACTATATGCCAATTAAAAAATTAAATTTAGAAAAAGATGTTAATCTGTGACCTATCCATATAAGTGATAGTAAAAGTGACTGGAATAAATGAGATAACTGAGAGTGGATATGTAGTGAAAGAAACATACATGTTAGTAAGTAGAGTTTATTTAAGGAATGAGTGAATAAAGAAATCAGGAAAGGGAATATGACAAGAAAAGTGAAAGAGATTTATAACAAATTACAAGGTCAAAAACAGTGAGCCAGGGAAAGTTGAGAGGATTCCAGATAAAACTAAGTAAGGTGAGCTGCCTAATAGTCCCCATCACATCCCGTAATCCTAATGAGCTCTCATATTTTGCACTAAGAGCTGAATGGAAGACAACCAATAAGACATCTTCACACAATTTTGCATATAGACTCCTCAGACACTACCCAAAAATGCCATCAAGCCATCCAGGAAAAGAATTTTTTTCAAGAAGAAAAAAGTTGAAAAAGGTTTCTTTAATATATTACCCCAAATAAATACCCAACTTTTGGGGATCACCCAGTGTCTAGCCTCAAGTTTAACAAGTTACTCAAAACCATGGTGAGGCAGAATACACACACACACACACACACACAGAAAATCTATATTTTGTATTACAAGTAGGACAGCACAATAGGTCTGCTCAGTAAGGAGACAATTAATCTGAAAGGACAGTGGTTGCTTAAGGAGTGGTGCATTAGCCACTACCAGAAGAAAATGAATCTTGTATACGCCAAACATGGGCTTGTAGTCAGCAAAATCAAACTAAGCTTATTTTCAGGAACTGAATTGAACACCTCTGCGCTGCAGCAACAGATTCTGGGATTGTGAAAGTTTCTCACCTACAGCTATGCCTCCATGAGAACGTCAGCAGCTGGTAGTCTTTGCAGATGGGCTGGGATACTTGAATCTACCTCTCACCATTTTTGCTGGGCAGGATTGGATAGAGATCCTGAGTGGGTGACATCTGTTCTAAAAAGTTGAAGGAGGACTGTAACAATACCAAGAATGATGTCAGAAAATACTTTCAGAAGAAACTAATGAGGGCCTTTCTGAAATGGGCTTCTAGAGACTGGCGGTCAGACTCATCCCTGAAGTTTGTGTTCCTGGCCACAGCAGTTTTGGTTGCTTAGTGCTGAAGGAGCTGGATGAAAAGCTTGCCAAGGTCTTCAAGCAACAAATAGATGTTACAAGTTTCCCCAATGGACATGAATGTGGTAATGTATATTAAAGCCATATGAAAATTAGCTTGTGATTTCTTACTAACATAGAACCATGAAATTGGGAACAGCTACTGAGATGTCATTCAGCAATTACACATAGGCTGGATAAGATGAAAACCCCCAATACCAAACACTGAAAACACTTCGGGGGACTCTAATCGTAGTGACCTCCTTGAATATTCTTAGATCCTATAGGTCACAATGACTTTGTGATTAGAACTGGATCCTTTACATCTCCTGTCAATCTAGACCAGACATCCACTGTCTGTGCTGGATCTATGGAGTTGTCATAGAGCTGAGGACAGAGGCAGCACTAGCTGCTCAGACTAACCTCAGGGCACTCCTAGCTGGACCCACAACCCAGGAAAAACTTGTCTAATCTTATTCCTCCATACAATCTATATCCTTCTATCCTTTATGCAGTTTTTATCTTTCTTCTTCATTATGGGAGAGAACTGAAGGAATTTTCTACTGTAGGTCTTTACAAATCAAATAGCTTTCTACTCATTAGTACAAATTGAAATTTAAGGTCACTTTTTTAAGGTACACTGGGGTGGGAAGCATATAGAAAGGTGTTATATAATTTCTTTAATGAACCACAAGCAAAAGACACTTAATAGGGGCAAATGCTCTTGAGATTTTCATGTTGTTTAAGGATCTTTCAAAATTATGTTACAGATGTAAACACACATTTAAAGGACATTGGAAGAATTTCTGGTTCCTGATCACACACATTTCAACAGCACAGACAGTTGTTTAGATGTTGGGCCTTGAAATGGACTGCATGTTTGAGTCTCCCTAATATTATTATTTATTTACTTATTTTTAGCATATTCATTAATACAAATAATATTTTATCTTTATGCCCCTTACCAGACCAGTCACTTCCCAACACCCTTCCTTCTGCCTCTGCCCCATCTCTAGTATACTCAGGTTTGCTCGCTCCTTCTGAAAGTTCAGTGTATTATTGTGATCTTTTCTTTTTTTCCTTCTTTCTTCTTTCTTTCTTTTCTTTTTTCCTTCCTTCCTTCCTTCTTTTCTTTTCTTCCTTTTCTTTCTTTCTTCCTCTTTCTTTCTTCCTTCTTTCCTTTCCTTCCTTCTTTCTTTCTTTTCTTTTTTCCTTCCTTCCTTCCTTCTTTTCTTTTCTTCCTTTTCTTTCTTTCTTCCTCTTTCTTTCTTCCTTCTTTCCTTTCCTTCCTTCTTTCTTTCTTTTCTTTTCTTTTCTTTTCTTTTCTTTTCTTTCTTTCTTTCTTTCTTTCTTTCTTTCTTTCTTTCTTTCTTTCTTTCTTTCTTTCTTTCTTTCTTTCTTTCTTTCTTTCATTCTTTCTTTCTTTCTGTCTTTCTTTCTCCTTCCTTCCTTCCTTCCTTCCTTCCTTCCTTCCTTCCTTCCTTCTTCTTTCTTTCTTTCCTTTCTAGCTTTCATTTAATGAGTGAGGACATGCAATATATCTCTTTCTGTGTCTGGCTTATTTCACTAACATAATATTCTCCAGGCTTATCCATGTTGCTGCAAATGGCAGAATTTCATTGGTTCTTGTGGCTGAATAGTATTCCATTGTGTGTATATACCACATTTTCCTTATCCAGTCATCCATCAATGAACATTTAGGTTAGTTCCATATTTTGGCTTTGGTAAATAGAGCTGCAGTGAACATGGGAGTGCAGGCATCCCTTCAACATAATGTTTTCCATTCTTTTGGGTATATAGCTACTAGTGTGATTTCTGGATCATATGGCAGTTCAATCTGTAGTTGTTTGAGAAAACTCCATAGTGTTTGTCATAATTACTGTACTAATTTTCAGTGAGTGTGGAAGAGTTCTCCTTTACCTGCATCCTTGCCAGCATATATTTTTCTTATTCTTTTTAATAATGACCAGTCTAAATATGGTGAGATAATATCATAATATAGTTTTGATTTACATTTCCCTGATGATTAGTGATGTTGAACATTTTTTTCATTTACTTGTTAGCTATCTGTTTGTCTTCCTTTGAATAATGTCTATTCAGCTCATTTACCCATTTTTTAATTTGGTTGTTCTTTTTTTACTGTGAAATTGTTTGAGTTCCTTATGTATTCTAAATATTAATCCTTTGTTGGGTATATAATTTGAAAATATTTTCTCCCATTGCATAGGTTGTTTTTCTCTTCTGTTGATTGTTTTCTTTGCTGTGCAAACCTTTTTAGTTTAACATAATCCTCTTTTTTTTTTCTTTTGTTGCTTATGCTTTTGCTGCCTTATTCATGAAGTCTTTGCCAGTCTTACTTCCAGAAGTGTTTCCCTTATGGTTCCTGTCAGTGATTTTATGGTTTGGTGTATTATATTTAAATCTTTAAACCATTTTGAATTGGTTTTGATAAAATGGTGAGAGATACAGGTCTAATTTCATTCTTCTGTATGTGGATGCCCATTTTTCCCAGCACCATTTATTGAAAAGGCAGCCTTTTCCTGAATCTATGCTCTTGTTTCCTTTGCCAAAGGTCAGTTGTCTGTAAGTATGTGAATCAATTCCTGTATTTTCTACTCTGTGGCATTGGTCTGAGAGTCTGTTTTTGTGCCAGTTCCATGCTGTTTTGGTTACAATAGCTTTGTAATATAATTTGAAGCTTTGTAATATAATTTGCCTCCAGCTTTATTTCCTGACAAGCCCTGTAAGAAATTCTCAGGAGATTCCTGCATCAAGTATCCAAAAAATGAAAATCACTACCACAGATACACAAGAAATGGCAAAACCCACCATTAAAACTAAAATGCAAATGAGAAAGAGACAAAAACTAAGTCATGCCACCTCAAAAATCCAACTAACATTGAATATGAATGATAAAAAGGGAAGAAAGGAACAAAAGATATCTAAAACATCTAAACAAAAAGCATAAAAAGACAGAAGTAAAACAATACCTCTCAATAAAAACTCTAAATGTAAATGGATTAAACTCCCCATTCAAAAGACACAGACTGATTGATTAGATTTAAAAGCTAGATCTAACTATATGATATCTTCAAGACACTCACTTTACCTGTAAAGACACACAGAGACTAAAAGTAAAAGGATGGGAAAAGATATACCATGCAAATAGAAGCCAAAAGTGAGAAGGAGGAGCTATTCTTATATTGGATAAAATAGAGTTTAAATGAAAAAACATAAAAAGAGACATAGGTGGCCACTATACAATGATAAAGAGATCTAACCAGCAAGAACACTTCATAATCATTAATACATATGCTCCCAACACTGGAGCACTCAGATGTATAAAGCAAGTACTCTTAGACCTAAAGAAAGAGATAGACCCCAATAAAATAATAATGGGTGATTTGAACATTCATCTCTCAGCATTGGACAAATCTTCCAAGTAGCAAATCAACAAAGAAGCACAGGGTTTAATTTCACACCTTAGACCAACTGGATTTGGCAGATATCTTCATAATATTCCATCCATCAAATACAGAACATACATTCGTCTCATTAGCAGATGAAACATTCTCCAGGATAGACCCCATGTTAGGTCATAAATCAAATCTAACCATATTTAAAATAATTAAAATAATTTCAAATATTTTTTAGAACATAATGAATTATAACTGGAAATCAATAACAAGCAAAACTCTGGAAAATATACAAATACATCAAAACTAAAGGCTCCTGACTGACCTATGGTTCCATGAAGAACTTAAACAGGAAAACAAAAAAATTCTCCAAACTAAAAAAATAAAGCCACAATATACTAAAGCCTATGGGATGCTGCAAAAGCAGGTCTAAGAGGGAAATTTATTGCAATAAACACTTACATCAAAAGAATAGAAAGACTTCGGGCCGGCCCGGTGGTGCACTGGAGAGTGCGCCGCTTGGGATTATGGCGGTGCTCCCGCCGAGGGTTCGGATCCCATGTGGAGACCAGTTCCTGCTCACTGGCTGAGCGTGGTGCGGGTGCAACACCGAGGGTTGCGATCCCGTTACCGGTCAATAAAAAAGACAAAAAGAAAAAAAAAAAAAAAAGAAAGACTTCAAATAAATGAGCTAATGATACACCTCAAAGAGCTAGAAAAAAACACAACAATCCAATCCTGGGAGTAGTAGACAGAAAGAAATTAGATCAGAGCAGAACTAAAAGAAATAGAGACCCAAAAAGTAATAGAAAAGATCAATGAAACAGAAAGTTGTTTTTTTCATGAAGATAAATAAAAACAAACCATTAACTAATTTAACAAAAAAAGAAGAGAGAAGACCCAAATAACAAAAATCAGAAATGAAAAGGGAGACATTACAACTGATTCCACAGAAATACAAAGAATCGTTAGAGACTACAAAGAATCGTTAGAGACTACTACGAGACTGTATGCCAACAAATATGAAAACCTGGAGAAAATGGATACATTCTGGGCACAAAGAAACTACTGAGACTGAACCAAAAAGAAATAGAAAACTGACCAGACCAGCAGCAAACAAAAGGACTGAAACAGTAATCCGAAATCTTCCAACAAGAAAACTCAGGACCAGATGGCTTTACTGTTGAATTCTATCAAATCTTTACAGAAGAATTAATACCACTTCTCTTCAAACTATTCCAAAAAACTGAAAAAGAAGCCATTCTCCCAACTCATTCTATGAAGCCAGCATCACCCTGATACCAAAACCAAAAAAGGAAAATAAATAAAAATAAAATTACAAGCCAATATCCTTGATGAACATAGATGCAAAAGTCCTCAAGAAAATATTAGCAGAGTATAGAAACACATCAAAAAAATTATACACCGTGATCAAATGTGATTCATCCCAGGGGTGAAGGATGGTTCAACATATGCAAGTCAATAAATGTGATACACCACCTCAATAAAACCAAAGACCAAAAACATATAACTCTATCAGTAGATGCAGAAAAAACATTTGACAAAATTCAACATCCTGTCTTGATAAAGACTTCCAGAAAATTAGGTATAGAAGGAAATTATCTCAACATAATAAAAGCCATATCCAAACAAACAATTGCCAATATCATTCTAAATGGAAACACTTTCAGCTTTTCCCTTAGGAACAGGACCAAGACAAGGATGTCCACTCTCACCACTCCTGTTTAACATAGTATTGGAAGAACTAGCCAGAGCCATCAGTCAAAAGAAAGAAACAAAAGACATCCGGATTGTAAAGGATAAAGCATTCCAAACTGACTGAGAAAGGCCTTTTCCAACCCATACTTGTAAAAAGGATTTAAATCAAATATAAAAGTTTTTTTGTTTTGTTTTTTTAGTAAATGAGTATTTCTCATATGCATTCTTTCTGAGAATACTCTATCCCATGCTTTCCCTTCTTATGTTAATTAATCTCAATATCTTTTGATTATATTGTAGTAAATGATAATCCACCATGAATACTTTTTGGGTTTCAGTGGGTGGAGTTAAATCCTACACTTAGTAATTAGATGCCATTAAAACATTTGTGCCAATATATTAGAAAGCATATGGAAGTTGATGTTCTTTATGGGGTCTTTTCCATTCTGAACTTGGGCTCCTGTCTATGTGTGATTTGTTATTCTACAGAACAACGCTATTTTGGAAGAAAGGTGGTCTTTCTTCAAAAGTTCTAAGTCATCATTGAAACATTTATCCCTAGAAGGTATGTGGATTCTTCCTGTAGAATTCATCAGCTCTTCTGTGGACCTAAAGAAACGTTGCTGCCAAGTTGAAACCTAAATGATCACTCACCCTTCTTATGACAATTTTAAATACCATGGTTGCTTTTACAAGTCACACCGTTATGCTAATAATACAGCACAGGATACCTACTGCCCAAACTCTCCGCTTCACTTTATCTACTTTATCTAAAATTTGTCAGCTCCCCCTTGCTGGTGTACTTGTCTCCTTAGAAATAAACATTACAGGTGGAAAGCATTGGGTTTTTTTTTTTTTTTTTGCACAATATAAAGATTGTATAAACCAGATTAATATTCTCCAAAACTGAAAATGTTCTCCACTTAAGATCAAGGGTTTAGCATAAGTGTTGCATTAATAAAAACAAGCTCTAGGATTAAGATAAGCTTGGATATGTGCACACATGTTTGCATTGTAGTTGTGGCATCTCAGAAGGGAGCATGAAGCAGGACTGATGAAATATCTGCTAGATCAATAAAGTGAGATGATTCCCAGTGATGTGCAAAGGAACAGACTGTGTTTGTCTATAATATTATCGGCCATTTTGGGATCCCTCAGTATCGTTTTCTAGCTGGGCTTATTGGGCTGATACATTGTTGCATATCTACTGATCCAGATACTGAAGAATAATAGATTAAAAAATAATAATAATAAATAAAAACAACCAGATATTTTATGCAAGAACTGGAACACAAAATTACTCAACTATCAGATGAAATAACAACCTTAGATTCTCCTTCTCAACTCTGTGCCACTATTTTCCTAAAAATCACGGATAATTTCTCAGTTTTTTTCTCAAATAAGAAAAAGAACCAGTTACACCATAAACCAAGAATATTTTTCATCAGTGGCTATAAATAGTTTCCTATACAGTATATCCTATAGCACAAATAAAATTCTAAAAAAAAGTTGCAGTAATTTTATTCAGATATTTTAAATTATAAAAGTGTACTAAACTAAACCAAATTAAACCTAAAAAAACAAAAAGAGTAAGAGAGGTTTATGCAGTGACATCTAGCTGACCTCATAGATTCTTGGTCCATCTTATACTGTACAGTTGACTCTTAGGAAGAAGCAACCTGGAAAGGGTATAATTATTTCTGCCCAACAAAATGAAGTAGAAAAGATGTGTGACACTTCTGTGATGAGAAGGTTAATCATCTTGTATAAATTCCTCACCTCTCTTCCTTTTTTTAGTTACCATGGAGGCCATATGTTGAACAGGACAGCATCCCAGGATGGAATGAGTGTACATCCCTGAGTCACAGCTTGGAGGAAAGTTACCCAGGAAAGCCACTCAAGCAGCTGCATCTACATTGGATTTTTCCATGAGTAATGATAAAACTTGTATTTAGTGTTATGACTCATACTAATGAAAGATGGAAAGAGGTTGAGGAATTGAAGCAAGATATAACCAAAGAGAGATGTTAGTTTCAACACATCGTTTATGAGCATTAGTAGAAAATGCAGAAAAGGGGCCAGCCCGGTGGTGCACTGCTACAGGGCAGCGCTCCCGCTGAGGGTTCGGATCCCACATACAGACCGGCGGGTTCAGATCCCACATACAGACCGGTTCCCGCTCACTGGCTGAGCGAGGTGCGGGCGCTACACCGAGGGTTGCGATCCGTAGCCGGACACGAAAAAAGACAAAAAGGAAAAAAAGAAAATGCAGAAAAGGACTTAAGGAAGATATATGCTGTTGAAAATCTATGATACTCAAAATTAAAACTTTATTCAGAGCCTGTGATAAATGAAGCAGAGTTTAAATTTAACAGATCATCACTGAGGACTCAACAAGGACCATGTAGAAAAGTGTGTGTGTGTGTGTGTGTGTGTGTGTGTGTGTGTGTATGTATATGTGAAAAAAATAGAGAGAATGGAGGGAAGAAAGACGGAGAAAGAATTCAGAGAATATTAATAGAGAGAATACATTTTGAATAGTGAATATTTGAATTCAGAGGCATGTACAAAGCAAACAAGCCTTGAGAGTTAGACAAAAAAAAAAAAAAAAAAAAAAAAAAAAAAAAAAAAAAAAAAAAAAAAAAAAAAAAAAAAAAAAAAAAAAAAAAAAAAAAAAAAAAAAAAAAAAAAAAAAAAAAAAAAAAAAAAAAAAAAAAAAAAAAAAAAAAAAAAAAAAAAAAAAAAAACAGTGCCAGAGAGATTGGGAGAAAAATTGAGGGAGTCATAAAAGAGGAAGCACACAATGAAGGAACTGAGAATAAAACTGAATAATTAAGATACTGGCATTAAGGACATGTTAATATGTCCTTAATATTTTGAGGATTGGCGATGCTGTATGTTGTATTCCTTTGGGAAGTTTTTCAAATTCACTGGCTTCAAATTTCTTCTCTGTTGAATGAATAATGAGGGAATAGAAAACCTGTGTCCTTACCTTTCTAGCATTCTATAGCTTAAAAGTTGTGAAACTCCAAATACATGCACATAATTTTGTCTAATAATTGCATTTGCCATGATAGAACAGTTTTTGAAATGTTGTTTTATTTTTTCTCACTAAGTTGAGTAAGGTTCTACACATTGTAATGTATAAATCTCCAGTTAGAAAGTAAGTATCACCTCAGCCTTTGTCATTTACTTTCTGGAGTGATTGCATTTCAGAAATTCTTATAACAACAAGTAGAAAAGTCAAGTTCAAGATTGCATTTTGTAAATTCAAAACTAAATATTTGTATTTTCCACCACGTCTTTTTACAGGAAAAGTAAAATATTATCATACTTCATTGGTGAAATCACAAGAAGTGGCACTAAAATAGACCTATGATTAAATGACTGTCATTTTAACTTTCCTGATTTAGAAATATTTAGATATACATCACTGAAATTCACATTTATAAATAACAATGTTGATGCTATTTCTCTCCCGAGTAAGTGAGAAAGTAATGGTATGAATAGAGACACTTCCACTTCTAAGGTATTGAATTATTTCCTAACTTTTCTAAACCATTTGGGCCCTGAATGCATTCAAGTTCTAAACTTCCTACTCTAAAAACTATATTACTATTATCTTGGCTAGGGTTCCCAGAAGCAGGACCTGAGACAATGACTCTACTAAAAGTAGTTCTTTGGAAGGTGAAGAATAAACTAATAGAGGTGTAGGAAAGTGAGACAAGAATGGAAACTAATGCAGACACATTATCAAACCAGTAATGCCGAAGGCTATTAGGTTAGCAATACTAGGAAATATCTACCACAGAGTTATGCCATTGACAGTCGATGGGACAGAGATATTTAAACAGCTCCTGTCGGATATTGATTGAAGGCTAAAGTTGAGCATTAATTCCCAACATTTCAGACTGCTGCGTGGGTGAGAAAGTGGATTCAGCCACAGAGAAAGCTCTCAGACAAAGAAATGAAAAAACTGCAATTGGGAATGAGGCTGGAAATTATCCTGATTTGCTCATCACATTTTGTACTCATGTATTTATATTCAACTGTACTACACAAATATGTATAATCAGTTATGTTTCAATCAAGAAAAAAAACTGAACTATTTGTTTAATAGATGAGTGAGTTGATGCATGACAGAATGGTGATCTTTATCGGAGATATAAAAATCAGAAATACGTTGAGGGAATGATCAATTAATTGACTTTTAGTGCTATTAACTTATGTTTAAGGAAATTTGAAGAGTGGTCATTAGGATTACACATCTATATTAAATATACGGAATATCACTATACTGTGTAATCAGTTTATAACCATTCTTACATATAACAATACATTTTCTGAAAATAGAGAAAAATGGAATTTTACTATTCCACTGTAAAGCACAGATAACAGATTTTACTTGTTTATAATCCTTTTAGTAGGACAAAAATGTGCCTTTACTTTTTAAGCATAAAACAAACATATGTAGTCACAATTAAATCTAGATCATGAAATGACAATTCTGAATTTCTCCTTGATTCTGCAAAGATTTCAATTGATGTATCTCATATGCACATCAGTGATTCCAAGTCCTCTCTCCTGAGAACCCCATTAACAGCTCCAAGTGAGGCCTACAATCCTTACTAGCTTTGCTTCATGCTGTTCTATCAGCGTGGGCCAGAATAATTGCTGTTAGTGTAGTAGAAGCATTTTTTTTTTTTACCGTTTGGTTAAACAGCTCAGCTGTGTTGGTTAAAAAGAACATTAACAGGTGTTTTTGCTGTTGTTGTTGTTGTTTGTTTCTTTTTATGCTAACCTGCACTTTTACTCTCACATAGTTAATCAGGATATATGGTACCACTGGGAAAGGTAGGGACATAATTTATTCAGATGCACTATATGCTTTCAGTTCTGAAGTAACAGGTGCTAAAAATGAAGACATAGCTATCTCAGAAGGAACCAAGAAACAAGCTGTCTAGGGACTGATATAAACGGAATAAGTTCTTTGGACTTGAAAAACATACAAAGAAATCAGAGCACCATAGGATCACTGGCAGAATATTGAATTAGATACCACCTATAGACATTTTAATAAGTATGTGGAAGAGATGGAGGATTAAAATCTTCAATTGGCAAAAAGCATAAAAAAACTAAATGCTTAACTTTTTAACCGTCCTGTGGTCTTTCTGCCACAGGATGTATCCCATATGATAGAGAGTTGTAGGACTTGGCACATTTATGGAATTATGAACCATCCTGGTAGTGACCTCAATGAGAAAAGTCATGAAAACCTAGGCATAATTCACACTATCAAGGATCTACACATAAATATATTTTACCTGTAGAAGACAGTTTAATATTTACACTTCTACCTGCTTCCAAAAATTATTTGCGATGGTTTCTCAATTGAAGGCAGGTGTTTTCTCAATTGAATACATGTTTTTCATTAATTTACTCAACAATTTGTTATTGAGTATCAACAATATGCCAGGCTCTAAGAATAAAAGAAATATACCATCCCTGCTCTTTTGGAGCTGATGTCAGTAAATTATGAGGAAGAAAACAACTAAAGTGGTTATTTTTAATTTTATAAGTCCAGTTGGGACTAATGTTCTGAAACATAGGCATACAGAAAATGAACAGCTTCAGTAGAAAGGCCACTTCTCACCTGTGTGTTTCTAGAATTCTTCCACAAAAACATGGCATTTAAGCTGGAACCTGAGGGATGATTGTCAGTTGGCAAGGTGAAAGCAGGGGAATGTTTAATAGCTTAGCATGTTCAAAGTCCCTAAGAATGGAAAGTTCTTTGTGCATTGTAGTCAACTCGAGAGTCAAAGCATGGTGTGGGAGGCAGAACAGATAGATAGACAGGTTGTAATGCAGCCTTGTAAGGTGTGTTAAGGATTTTGAATGTTTCCCTAAGGATGTTAAAAATCACTGGATAATTTTGACCTAGAACAGACAGGACAATTTTGCACCCAGTAGACATTTGGCAATGATTGGAGACTTTTTTGATCACTATATATTTGGCTGGGGTGGGGTCAGGGGAGCTGTGTGTGCTACTGGCATGTGATGGCTAGAGGGCAGAGATGCAGAGATGTGGTTGAACGTCCTGCTATGCACAAGACACTGCCCCCACAACAAAGAATTATCTAGCTGAAAATATCCGTAGTGCCAGTGCTGATAAACTGTGACTTTCTAGAGAACTTCAGTATTAGATTTAAAATCACAGTGTTTCTTTGGAAGATGTTGAACTTAAGGGGGGCAACAGCAGATGTAGGATGAACCATTAGACAGCTATTTCAGTGATGTAAGAAAGAGGTCATTCTAACTTGGATTGAGTTTATTAAACAATTGTAAGATTTAAATGTATCAGGAAAATATAGTGATATGAGAGGCGGCATTAGTACTCCTGTTTAAGCACTTTATCACAGATTTGTTGGCTTGTTTTTTGTTGTTGTTTTTTTTGGTCTGAGGAAGCAAACTGGCCCATGGCTCCTTTAGATGCTGCTGTATATTCTACTTCAGCTTATTCCGTTATTGTGTCTGATGTAGATTTAGTTCTGTGATGAAGTTTGCCAACTTTTCCTCTTGGTCACTCTATTATTGAAGTTGGAGGTATGGCAGTGGTGAGAGACCAATGAGAGTTCCAGTTCACCTTTGTGGACTCAAGTTCATCCTCACAAGTTCTAGTTCCATGTTCTCTTCCTCACTTTACATTCATCTTTTATTCCCAACAGTCTACCTTACCGCCTGCAGATCCAGAACAAGATGTAGACCAACAGCTTTGAGTAAACTATTTAGTAACCTCCCCAAATTGTGTAACATCAAATCACTCACTATATTTTTCCATACCATTCTTAGAAGTTACACATTTCTAATCAAATCCCGGATGATACATTTGGAAGCACTCAAATTAATTGTGTAAGGCTAATACCCTTACACTATTACTTGGCACCACTACTAGTAGTTGTACATTTCTAATCAAATCCTGACTGGTGTTGTTGGAAATCCTCAATTTAAATTTTAAAATACTGGACAAAAATTGAATCTCAGAACTCCAAAAAGTAAAAGTCTGTCTTGTAGTTTGGAGACAAGAATGGCAAACCATTACGGTAGTGGTAAACTGGAAATAGAGATGTCTTCACAAAGACTGAATCCCAGCTTTGAATAAACTCAATTTTGTATTCTATCTAGGTGGTCTGTCTCTACCCTAACTGGTTTCCAATAAAGAAAGTAAATATTCTCTTGGGAAAAGACAATATCAAACAGATCCTCAAATAATCTAAAAATGTTTTAATTTGTTTTTGATGTCAACTTTCCTTGGCAGAAGTTTATTTTCTTCATTTTCTATATATATTTTTTGAAACGAGTGGCAAAGATAACGCTTTTATTTATAACTTTTAGTTTCTATTATTTATTATTAGTATATACACTCTTACAAATTGTGATATTTCTTTATGCCTTTTATCCAACCTATCACTTCCCAAACTCTTTCTCTCCCTCCACCCTGTCTCTAGTATCATTAGGTTTGTTCTCTCCTTCTGAAAGTTCAATGTACTGTTGTGGTCTTTCATTTGTTTCTTTCCTTTCTTCTTTCCTCCCTGCCTTCCTAGCAGCCAGTTATGAGTGAGAACATTTGGTAATTCTCTTTCTTTGTCTGGCTTATTTCACTTAATGTAATTTTCTCCAGACTCATCCATGTTGCTACAAATGGAAGAATTTCATTGTTTTTTTTATGGCTAAGTAGTACTCCATTGTGTATATATACCACATTTTCTTTATCCAGTTATCCATTGATGGACACTTAGGTTGGCTCCATATTTTGGCTATTGTAAATAGAGCTGCAATGAACATGGGAGTGCAGGTATCCCTTCGACATGATGATTTCCCTTCTTTTGGATATACACCCAGTAAAGGGATTGCTGGATCATATGGTAGTTCTATCTGTAGTTGTTTGAGGAATCTCCATACTGTTTTCCATAATGGCTGTGCTAATTTACAGTCCCATCAACAGTGCAGAAGATTTTCCCTTTCCCCGTATCCTCACCAGCATTTGTTATTCTTTGTCTTTTTAACAATGGCCAGCCTAACTGGAGTTAGATGATATCTCAATGTGGTTTTTATTTGCATTTCTCTGATGACTAGTGATGCTGAATATTTTTTCAATACTCGTTGGCTATTTGTATGTCTTCCTTTGTAAAATGTCTATTCTTGTTCTTTGCCCATGTTTTAATTGGATTATTTCTTTTTTTTAATGTGTAGTTGTTTGAGTTCTTTGTATATTCAAGGTATTAATCCCTTGTAAGATATATAGTTTGCAAATATTTTCTCCCACTCTGTAGGTTGTCTTTCCTCTCTGTTAATTGTTTCCTTTGCTGTGCAGAAACTTTTTAGTTTGTTATAATCCCATTTGTTTATTTTTTTATTTTGTTGCTTGTGTTTTGGGGGTCTTATTCAGAATATCTTTGTCAAGTCATACTTCCCGGAGTGTTTCCATTATGTTTTCCATTAGTAATTTTATAGTTTCAGGTCTTATATTTAAGTCTTCAATCTATTTTGAGTTGATTTTGGTATATGTTGAGAGGTACAGTTTCATTTTTCTGCATATGGATGTTCAATTTTTTCCATTTATTTTATTTTATTCAAAAATGCCTTGAAGCTTTCTCTTTCATGGGAAATATAGAATGAACTTTTTGATTGTCTACTTTATTATGATAATTAATGAAATTTCATCAAATTTTATAGATCAATTTATAGATAAAGTAAATGTATATTGTGAATACTACCATTTTTATGAGATTACAGATGTCTATATGCTTGGATCTTTAAGTGTTTTTTCAAAATATAGTTTGTATTTTTTTTATTAAATATACTGTACATATTTTATAGAATATATCTATTTACACAAATTTTGTCTTTTTGAAGAGAATTATATTACATTTCACAATTGCTTATTTTCTGGATATTTAGAATTCCTAGTATCTGTATTTGAAATCAAATATCAGGAAGTTCTTTTCCTCAACAGGATGACAGATATAAAAGTTATTCTAAGAGGATCAATAAAAGATAAGTTCCTTCTTAAAGCTCAAGGATGTGTAGGGTTCCACCCACACAGTAAATATGGCTGAGAAAAAAAAAATGATTCTCTAACATGGGAATGGGTTACTTTTTCATGGGAACTTCAGGATTATGGAGGTAGAAAGCAAAAATAATTACAAGGTTCATTTAGTAAATATAGTATCCAGATGTGGATTGTGATATTTCACTTTATTTATTGTTCTTCAGGTCACATAGAGTTTAAAACACTAACATCTGTGCACTATAATTTAAACAAATATTAATTACAGGCTGTACCAAGAAGCTGATTTCAAAAGACAAAAAACATGCCTTCTTTGTTTGTTCCCTGTTTATTTAATTTACAGCTAGAGTTTGCTATGACCAACACCATTATTTTATTGGTGAGAAGAAATAAAAACAAAGATTTTAATGATTTAAGACATCTGTAACTAAAAGATAAAAAAATAAATAAAAATTATTTAGCCCAAAGACTTGCAGTCAAACATTTAAGTATACGTCAAACATTTAAGGAAATGTTACTTAGAAAAAGGAGCATATTTATGACACCAGTAAGGGGATTTGGAGGATATAATGAGGAGGTTTTTTGGCTGTATATGTAAAAAAATCTGTTCTTCTAAAAACTGAAGTTGCTCAGCACATGACTTAGTAAGATGCCTATCACAGAAATCATTTTCCCTAAACTTCCCATTAGCATCTTCCAGAGATTAAACACAATCTTGTACAGATGATGATGATACTCTATTATCAGTGCTTGCCTACTACCTCCATTAGATTCTTTCAGGTTGAATTGTGGTTTAGGAAACTATTTTTGCAATATCCTTAATCAAATTTAGCAGAGAATCAAGTTTGAATATCACTATTCTAAATAGCCTCTAAATTCTAAATAGAACAGTCTATGTTTTTCTGCTTTTGAAAAAATATGGAGAAGAGTTCTGTTTTATTTAGCTATTGTGGCATAAGAAACTATTATAAAACTTATTGGATTAAGAAAATAAGTATTCATTGGCCCATGGTTCTTGCCTGAAGGTTTATCTAATGTTCTGCAGTCAGCTGCTTGGTTAGCTTGAGGCTAATTGGTCTAGAGTGGTCTCGCTCACATATACAGAAGCAGCCTGGGTGGTGAGACAGGAAAAACTGGGCCATGCATCCTTCATCCTCCATCAGGGAAGTTTGTGGGCTTACAAAAGAGAAAGTAGTGGTGGGGGTTCCAAAAGAGAAAAGGGAAATATAAAACTTCTTAAGCCCTAGTTTCTGTAGTAGAGTACTATCACTTCTGCTGGCATTGTGAAAAGCAAGTCTCAATGACTTTGTATACATGAGTTAATTAAGTAGACTCTATCTCATCAAGGGAAGAGCTGCAATGTCACATTTCAAAGAGTAGAAAAGAGAAAAGTATGAAAGTGTGCATATATTTGCAACTGATCTACCAAAAAATGAGAATAACCAAAAGGTGCATGTGAACTTAACATGCTAAATACAGTGTATCTGTTATCTCTGCCTTAAAATAACTGGCTTTGGTGTTGTTATTTTATAAGTCTATGATTTATGCTGACTTCTGTACTCACTGGTGCTTTCTTAACCTCTATGTCATAAAAATAATAAATTAGCCAACATATGGCAATATTAATGTAGCTTAGTCTTTTGTTGAATTCAGTGCCTGGAAATAAATAGATAAAGAGTTGTGAGACTTCTTCATCTGAAAAATCACATGAGAAGGAATTTAAATAAGCCTGAAAATAAATTGTCTACATAATTCTATCTATACTGTGACAAGATTTGAAAGATTTTTTTTCACTCTTACAAAAGTTGAAAAATCATAAAGTGACAAATTTTGCTACACTGTTGCTATGGGTTTACTGATACCGAAGTGAGGCTAGAATAAATCATTGCTAACATGAAAAGTATGAAAACATAAGCTCTGACCCTATTCATTAAAATTGCTGAGGGTAGACAATTCCTTTAAGGCATAAATTTAACATGTATGTGGATGTTACTTATTTTATCCACTGTGGCATTTGTTTCTAAAATACATATTTGGGAGATATATGTCTGACTTTACATGTTCCTATTATTGCACATGCTTCCAGGGAATACTGAGCTAAAATTTATGCTCAATTGTAGTAACTTTTTTTAAATCATATACATCTGATATATTTAATCTTCTCAGCCTAAACACTTTATCTTACTTAAGCTAATTTATTTCATGTTTATTTAATGGAACCTATTTTTTTTTTTTGTTTTAGATTTAGCTTATTCAACTCATATCTGGATATTATGGATGAACTGAAAAACTAAAATAAAATAACTACAAATTTTTCCATAACAACTTTTATATTCACCTGTTTGGAAATAATTATTATAGAAAATTTTCTTAGGCATACTGAGGAGAATTATATATTTTCAATGAGAAATAGTCTCAGATTTATATTTTCAAAATGAACTGCCTTAGGCAAGGTCCTAACCCCAATTACTTCAATTAGGTGTTTCATGGAATTCATTATACTCAATTAAAATTTGTTGAGTTTATTCTGTATTCAGTACATTTTTATGAATTCTATAAAAACTCATAGACAAAGTGAACTCAAAGATTTTGTCCCTGAAGGTTGTTTGAAACAAAGCTATTCAGATTTCTGTCATGACTAATCAACGTTTTATAAGTTCAAATTGTTAACCTATAAATTTATAAATTATTTTAGATATTTTGCTTTAGTGCATTACTTACTATTTGAATTACTGGAATCTATCTTTTTTTTTTTTTTTTGTCTTTTTCCGTGTCCGGCAATGGATCGCAACCCTCAGTGTCGCCCCCGTACCGGACCAAGACCAGCAACGGGATCGCAACCCTCGGCGTTGCTCCCGCGCCTCGCTCAGCCAGTGAGCGGGAACCGGTCTGTATGTGGGATCCGAACCCTCGGCAGGAGCGCCGCCGCGCCTCCTAAGCGGTGCACTACAGCAGTGCGCCACCGGGCCGGCCCCTGGAATCTATCTTTTTTAACCTAACAGTTGTTCATAAATTGATCCTAACTCCTCAATCCCCTCCAAAATTATATTATCTAGTCTCAAAATTTGCTGGTATTATAATTTCTCTCCCATTCTCTTTTCATATTACGTCTGGCCATGTCAAAACACCCATATTAGCCTAATGGTGTTCCTCACAGTACTCCTCAAACAGAAAGTTGAAGTGTTTATTTTGGGGAGAAAAAAAAGAGCATACTCCAAAAACAGTTTATAATTTTGTAAACTATTAGGTCCAGTAATTTTCCTAAAGTTTTGTTAGTTTTACAAGTAAACTATATTGTCTGCATCATTAGTTGAAAACAGGTGTTAACACCATAGAAACAAGCAGCATGGGGAGAAAACTATTTTCATAATTTTACAAATGAAAGAAATTGAAAATCAGTAAACTTAAATAACTAAATAAAAGAACTAGTAAGTGGAAAAGTCACTAATTGTGGACTTCTTAATCCAAAAACTACATAAAATATTTATACTACACAATTCTGGGAGAAGTTATCATAGAAGTATTGTCCTTCCACTCTCCAAAGGGAATTAATTTGCATACATAAACTCCCTGGTATCCAATAAATGATTTTAAAAGGAAAGTCAGCTGTCATTAGAAAAAATAGGAATCACTAGTTCTCAATTAATGAAAGCTTTACCTATGTAAACCTGTCAGAAACATTTTGAGATCCCAATAATAAGTAGCAGAGTTTTAACCTAGTTTTTAAGATTGCCTAGCTGCCAGATTATGTCTCTGATGCAATAAATAAAATGGCATTTCTGTACAACTTATTGACACAACTTTGGATATTCCATATTTTTATTTTTCATTTGGAAAAATATGTATCTTTAAATGTAGCTTTATTTTATTTTACACTTTACTATGTATTGATTATGATTATTTGATTAAAGTATCACTTGATTCACTATATTCAATATGTTGATGAAGTTCTTGAATAAATGCTGATTATTCTATAATCTTGAAATTTAAATTGAAGCCAAAATAATTTTTTATGAATTAATATACTTCTTATTTGGACTCATATTTGCCTGTATACTCATATTTACTGACATTAGAGATGATCAGAATGCTGTCTGCCTTGCCCTTTCTCTCTCTCCCTCTTTCTCTCTAGCCATTTTTATGAGTAAAATATGTAACCTCCAAAATGTGAAAATCAAGAATGTTTATGAGATTGGATAATCTAAATTCCTTTAGGATGCTGCTGCAAACCTGTTACCTCATATATCCACCAAAAAGTAGGAAATGAAAAATATTTAAATAAATTGGGTTTTTTTTCTGGTTTTTATGAAATTTATGTGACTAAATTAAGAGATAAGAAAAAGTGTAGCAGTCAGAGGCCCACATCTAACAGAATCTAGGGAGCAATTTTCTCTATGCTTTAGGACCAGTCCTAGTAATCTAAACTGTCTTTGGACACATCCCCATTGCCCTTGACCAAGGGATCTCAAAGTGGGATGTGCAGACAGTTTCAAGAAGTACACAAGGTAAAGGTATTATTATAATAATACTAAGACATTGTTTCCGTTTATACGTATATGTTGATATTCTCCTTAATGATGCAAAATCAGTGGTAGGTACAATTGCTGGTACCTCACTCAAATCGAAGCAGGGCACAGAATTGTGTTCATAGTCCTTGTGTATTTTTACCAACATACAAAAAGAAAACAGTAGCTTTCCTAAGATGTCCTTTGAGAGAGCATTAGAAATATTACATTTATTTAGTCTTGACTCTCGAGTCCGCGTGTTTTTTACTCTTCTGTGTGGTAATAGCAGGGAAACACGCTAGAACACTTTACTGCCTAAAAACTATAATGGCTGCCTGATTGTTCTAGTTATGAGCTGAAATAGACAAGTTTTCATAGGACACCATTTGTATTTGAAAGAATGTCTGACTGATAATAGATATTCAGTCAACAATTTGGTAGAAATTTTCTCAAAAATAATCAAAGTGGATTGCCATTTCAAGGGAAAACTAGGATAGTAATTTTGGCTGGAAATAATATCTGAGATTTCAAGAGAAGGTTAGAATTTTGGAAAAATTATAGCTGCCACTATGAATTTTACAATTACAAAATACTTTAAGACTTTAAAATGAAATATGTGCTGATATAACTGAAAGTGATTTCTTTTTTCATGACATGTAATGAAAAGTGTCAAAAATTAGAAAATCTACATAACTACGGGAAGCAGTATGACTATGAATTTTACAATTACAAAATACTTTAAGACTTTAAAATGAAATATGTGCTGATATAAGTGAAAGTGATTTCTTTTTTCATGACATGTAATGAAAAGTGTCAAAAATTAGAAAATCTACATAACTACGGGAAGCAGTATTTCCAGTGTATGGTATTACAAGATTATTTATGGGTAAAAGTACCACTCAAGATCAGGACAGTATATTTTAATAAAACAAAATGAAAAGTTTAGATATTACTTGAGATTCCAAATTGCAACTAACATTTATTATACTATCGCCCATCAAATTTTGGTGAGTATCAAAGAATATCCACAATTATCTGAAAAGGCTAATAAGAATACTCTTTCTTTATCCAATTACATGTATCTATGAGGCCAATTTTTTTTCATATACCTTAACAAACAAACTGTATAATGTATAAAATTCAGAAGCAGAAGAGATTCAAGCTGTCTTCCTTTAAACCAGAGATTAAAGAGATTTGCAAAATCATAGAACAGTTTTCTTATGCACATTAAATTTTGAATAGTTG
The DNA here is from genome assembly GCF_000696425.1 of Galeopterus variegatus. Taxonomy (NCBI): domain Eukaryota; kingdom Metazoa; phylum Chordata; class Mammalia; order Dermoptera; family Cynocephalidae; genus Galeopterus; species Galeopterus variegatus. Next base: position 346,904 of record NW_007727901.1, read on the forward strand.
ATAATAGTTTTTTAATCAAAAATAGTTATGCCAACAAATAATGGTTTTATTATTTTAACTTTAAATAAATTGATGTTAGTTTTTTAAGTCTTCAATTTTAATATGCTAAATATTGATAAAACTTACATAAGTCAAAGTTCTTTACAGTCCTCAATAATTTTTTACATTTAAACTTTTCAATTTTTTGGTTTAGAAAATATTGGCATTTAATTTTTAATATTTTAGCTTTTTAACTCAAATGTTAAATATTATTAAATGTTCATTTTTAAGTTTTAAATTTTTGTGTCGCTTTTAATTTTTTAGCAAATCTGAGAAATTAACATACATTCAATACTGTAAACTAAACTTTATGGGTTTCTTTTTAATTTCTCCTCATTTTCCACTAATGTCTTTTTTATTTCTTTTTCAGAATTGAATCCAGTATACCAGATTGCATTTAACTGCCATATGTAGCTTGTATGACAGTACTATATACAACAATGTAAGACAGTATCTCAGAATTTCCTTGTCTTTTACAAATTGGCCAGTTTTGAAAAGTATAAGGTGTTTTGTAGCTGTCCCTCAGTTTGGATTTGTCTGATGTATTCTCGTGATTATATTGAAGCTATGGATTTTTACAAAGAATACTATAGAAGTATGTGTTCTTTTCTTTACAGTATATCAGGTGGCACATTATATCAACATGACATTACTGGGGATGATAAATTTGATTACAGTTTTCTCTAACGTAAAGTTACTATGTATCCCTTTTAATACTCTATTCTCTAGAAGAGAATTGGTAAATTAAGCCTGAACTCCACTGGAGGAGAATTAATCTCCATCTCTTAGAGGGAGATGTATTAAACATCTTGTTTCTCATAAACTTTCATCACTTATTATAACTATTTTCAAGGAATTTCACTTGCAGCAACTATTAGTGTGATCGTAGTGGATTGAATGTCCCCCCAAACTAATTGAAGCTTTAGTTGCATCCCCCGTGTTTTATGTATTAGAAACTTGGCCTCCACTGTGACTGTTTAGAAGGTGAGAAATCTTATCATAATTGAAAGGTGAGTCCTTGAAGAGGTGATTAGATTGTAGGGACATGCAGTAGTGAATGGATTAAAAATGGTGGTCCTGGGCATGGTTTGCAGAATGTAGAAATAGAGTGAATAAGGAGGTTAGATTTTATTTTATTTTTGAGTTATAATCCAATGCTCTTGTTTTTTATTGATTTCAACTTTGACTATTAAAGTTCTTTCAAGTTGGCTCCGATGTCTCCTTGACATGTGCCTGTCCTCTTATTATTTGAGCAGTTCCTTAACATTTTTTACTGCAAGATACTTTAGGTTTATCTTGTATTTGCTTACACTGGTCCCAGAACAGAGATTACTCCACGAAGTTGCAGTTCCTTGTATTGGAGGATAGTATTAGAATCCAAGGTCTGAGTGCTGGGTGTGCTCAGTGCTACTAAAATGTCACTACTTCTGGCACTCTCAGTTATCACTTATTGTGGCTTCTGTTAACTCAAATCTGCTGTTGAACCTCTCTAGTAATTTTTTTTCAGTTGTCCTTTTCAACTCTATAATTTCTATTATTTGTGTATATATATATATATATATATATATATATACAAAAAAAACTATTAGTTAATAATATAGATATATAAACTATATATATATGTATATATATATAATTTCTATTTCTTTATTGATAATCTGTATTTGGTGAGATATGAAGGTCATACTTTCTTTTACTTTTTTTAAAAAACACGGTTTCTTTTAGTTACTTGAGTATATTTATAAAGGTTGATTTATGGTCTTTGTCTACATAGTCCAATATCCAGGCCCTTCATGGACAGTTTCTATTTACTGCATATTTTTCCTTTTCTATGGGCCACAATTTTCCATTTGTTTTCATGTCTCCTAATTTTTTTGGTTTAAACCCTGACATTTTACATAATTTATTGTAGCAGTTCTGGAGTCAGATCTCCCGGTTGTTATTGTTAATATTTTTCTTGTTGCTGTTTGTTCATTTTCTTTTAAGACAAATTTTCTACCGTTTGTATTCCCTGCAGTGTGCAGCCATGAGTGCCTTCATTGTTTTTGTTTGTTGGTTTTGTCTAGTTTATTATTATAACATTTATTTTTTTTAATCCTTGCTTCCTATAGGTTGCACTTCGGTCAACAGTTAGAGTGTTTTGGTTGTCAGCCAGTTATTTCTATAAATCCTTGAGGCAGTAAGTCTTCTACCCTTCACAGAGAATATGTGTGTCCGTATGTGTGGGGAGGGGTGTGTGCTTGCGTGCGTGCATGTGTGTGTTTGTAATTCTGCCTTAGGTTTCACTTACAGCTTGTGTAGTGATTCAAGATCTGCAGCCCTTTTCAGTCTTTCCTGAGCGTGTGTGCAGCTTTCTAGATCACCAGGAATATGTGAGAGTTCTTCAAAGCCCTCTCCCTTATGTTTTGTTTCCTATATATTACCCTTAAGTTCTGGCTCTGTTATTTGTCCCAACTAGTATCATAACCTTAGGAAACTTTATGTTAAACTATTACAGCTGATTTTTTCCAGGGCCTGAGGATAGAGTTTTTCCTGCTGATCTGAGTTGTGAGCCAGGTTAAATAGCCGTAATGCCCTGAAAATGAGGCTTTTCCTCAAAGCTTCCTTTAGGTCAAATAGAGACAAAACACTGGTGATGAAGCTTTCATAGAGCTCCAAACAGGTCTGCTCTTTATAATAGCTGGGAGGCTGTTGGTTTTTGAGGCTACTACCGTATGTAGCTGGGAGTGGGGTTTGGAAGTAGTCCTAAATTAAAATGCCACAAACCCCACAATCATTACTGAGAGTTAGTAGTTGCTCTTAAATAAATCTTTTTTTTTGTTGTTTGCTGTAAACTTCGTGTTAATTTTCAAAGTTCAATGTTTGTGAAATTTGTCTTTAATAAATGCTGTGGTCTTGGATAACAATAATTTAGATTTAGTTTAAAATATATTTTAATTAAAAAAAGTAGTTGTTTACTTTTTTCCCCAAAATTGAAAAAAAATGTTTCTAGATTTGATATGTAAGTATACTTAGATAATAATATATATAAAACAAATTTTGTGCAGCCATATTACTGTTTTAAAATGGTACAAGAATTAAAATCATGCTATACTGGCACACAAATATGTTTTCATAAATATTCCTAATTTGAATTGGAATATCTTTTCTTGTTAAAATAATCAATGTAAATCAGCCATAATTCTAATAGGTAATTTTTTCTACTCCTTAATGTTTCAGAAGGAAAAAATCCTGAGATAAACATATTAGAGATTAGAATATTTTATTGTTGCACACTATACAACTTTTTCATACATTTTATTATTTGTTAACCACACCTTGATACAAAGATTTTTCTGACACTATTCCTTTGATTTAAATATAATATTTGGGAAATTAAACCTGATACTTTCTTCATTCATTTCTTTCTTTCTTTACTGAATAAATATGATTACATTTCAAGTAATATAATCAATAGCGAGGATACAGGATTGAACAAGATGAACAAATTTCCTACCCTCATGGAATTTTCTTATTGGATGATAGAAATAGATTAAACACACTAATGTTCAGAGTATAATGCAAAAGTAATTATCAGAATTATGGCAATAGTTGTTCATGCAATACACAAAAGATGAAGAGGCACTGTATCCCCTAAACTAGTAGGGCTAACTTTTTGAAGAGTTGGGGGTTTTCTCTTTCTGTTACTTGCTGAAAATAGACTGTTTGGTTACTATAACTCTGTAAGGTTATTTTATTTATTTAATCATAAAATTTCTTTTTTTTTTTTTTCCTTTTTGTCCTTTTTCGTGACCGGCCACGGGATCGCAACCCTCGTGTTGCTCCCGGCCCTCGCTCAGCCAGTGAGCGGCCGGTCTGTTTGTGGGATCCGAACCCTCAGCGGGAGCGCCACCGCGCTTCCCAAGCGGGGCACTACAGCAGTGCGCCACCGGGCCAGCCCTAATCATAAAATTTCTAATCCTTCATTCAACAACTATTTTAAACTCTTTTAAAAAATTACTAATGCCAGCGGAACACTGAAAATATAGCCTTGTTTGCTCTTAGACACAAACACATTCTTCTGTAAACATTGCCATATTTCTACTCTATCCAATTCAGAGCAGCAATGGGGCTTAATAAGTCATAACAGATAACACTGGCTGGGTACAGCATTTGTCATTTCCCCTTCTTGATCTTTCATTGGTCACTTAAAGGTCTAACTTCAAAAGACTTCTTCAGAGACAGGAGTAATAATTTTGCTGAAAGTTTAAATAGACACTCCATTAAGTGTTCTAATTAAAATAGTATGTAGTTGCACAAAACTGCAATACAGACGAAGATAACCATCTTAAATAAAGTCTTAAGTGGGCTTGCATTTTCCTTAGAAAGATAAAGATAAACAGGGTTAACTTAATCATAGAAGTATTCATTATTTACACTGGAGATGATAGTATGTAACAAGGTTAAGTAATTAAAAAGCTATACACCCTCTATATTCATGTCTCTAAAAAGGAATATTCTAGAAATTTGGGTGGATCATTTAACTTACATGGTAAAACTTCAGAAAAGAAAGTTGAAAATTATTTTATTTGAATTAGAATACACCATGAGACTTCCAGAAAATATACACACACATATATAATATATATATATATCATATATATACATATATGATATATATATGTATAATATTATACATATATATATATGTATAGCAGATACATGCTTAAATGTATGTAATGTGTGTATATATGTATATACACATTCCTATTCAACATACAAAACCATGTACTTTGTTTTTGGGGATTGCTTCTGCCATTACCTTTCGAATAGTTTAGTGAGAATATTATCATCATTTGTTTAAAATATTATTAGTTCTTCTAGTATGATCATTTGAATTGACTCTTTGACATGAATTATACATACTGCATAGAATGTTTTAAACTAAAAATAAGAACAAAACGTAAGTTGGTGTTACATCCATGATGCATAGCAATTATGTAAATAACCTATAGAATAGATGAGTCTATGTGTCTTTAGGACATAAGATGTGAACAGAGCTAGCTCTCACATTTGATGTATGAATAGTGACCTTAATTTTTTAAATTAATTTATATCTTAAGAATCCAAAAGCACTTCCTTGCTCATCAAACATGTTTGTTGGAATAACTCTACTAAGTTTATTTATTTCAGGTAATGAAATATCATTGGTCATTTTCTCCCATGATAATACAGCTGTCTTTTTTCAGGCTATTTTGGAGGATAAAAATTTGGTGATATACTTACAAAAAAAAAAGGGAAAATAATTAGATTAACCCAGTATGATAAACTAAATACAATAAAATTTATTTTGGGGAGAAATTCAGTTTGTCATCATGATACATCATTGCTTCTCTAGGATACTGGTTAACATCCAGGACTCTGAAGCGAGACTTGATCAGTCACTTTGCTGTCTAACATTGCAGTGAGACAGTTTTTATGGCAGATTTGGTAAAAATTGAAATGAAGAAATGCCTACTTTTTAATCTAGTTAATAAAGATTAAAAGAATTCATACATGCAAAACATGTACAGTTCCTTGTACATGGTAAATATTCAATACATGCTAGCTGATACTATTCACAAGTAATAAAAGATAGAGGGCCATTTTCATTATTGGATATAAAAAAAATCTATGACTTTAGTTTGTTTTTTTCATGAAAAGTTCTGAGAGGACATTTCCAATTTGGAAGAGAGTACTTTTGTCAAATGTGCTTTCCATGCATAGAAAACAAAAGGGGCCAAAGAGAGGCACAATTAATTAAAACTAAAGAAATGTAAACTACCTTCTTAAATTGCTTTTTGGAGAAACTTCTGGCACAGTCCTAAACTTAGTGCAATATTATCATTTTCATTTTCTCGGAGTATAAAACTCCCCTCTATCTGAGTCACTGCTTTAATCCAGCTTCAATCTTTTCAGTCTTTTCCAGCTTCAATCAAAGCTGACTCAAAGAGTTGACTCAGGCTTGAAAACTCTAGTCCTTCTTTACACATTTCTTGGCTAAAAGTAATTCCTTTATATCTACCTGTTTCCTTCTTGGCAACAGTACTTGAAATTACCTTAACCCTTAGTTAACACTGATTTAAACCTTGCTTCTATTTCTTAGAATGTCAAGGGGTAATTATATATCTTGTGCAAAAGATCCCATACTGCTCTCATTGTTTTCTTCAAAGCCGTATTTGTAAAACTTTGGAAAATACCAATAGGCAGTCCCATAATTTTATATTTATGCAATAATAATTTTTTCTTTGCAATCAGAATACACTTTTACACTATCAATAGGGGACTATAAACTATTTATTTTTATGTTTTTCATAACTACCTTGGATTGAGTGTACCCCCCAAACGTGACCCCCACTGTGATAGTGTTAGGAGGGTGGGAAATTCTATTATGGTAATTGGAAGGTGGTACCTTGAAGAGGTGAGGTGATTAGATTGCAGGACGATGGTGTAATGAATGTATTAAAAATGGTGGTCAGGGGTGTGGTTATGAAGGCTTTAAAAAGAGAGTGAATGAGGAGGTTAAACTCTCACTGCTTCCACCATCTTGCAATGCGAACTGGATCACTATTGCAACCACCAGACATGTTCCTTGGACTTTGGACTTCTGAGCCTCAAAACTATAAGGAATAAATTTTATTTTCTTTATAAATTACTCCATTTTAGGAAATTTGTTATACGTAACAGAAACAGACTAATACAGTAAAATACATGTTTCATAATGTCTTTGTTTACTTCATGCTGCTATAACTGAATATCACATATTGGATAATTTATAATAAGCAGAAATTTATTGGCTCAGGGTTCTGGAGACTGGAAAGTCTAAGATCAAAACATTTGCATCTGGTGAAGGCCTTCTTGCTCCATCATGCCTGGACTGAAGGTGAAAGAGCAAGAGAGCATGAGAGAGACAAAGAGACAGAAGTAAAAGAGGGCTAAGCTCATCCTTTTGTAAGGAACCCACTCTCATGATAACAGACCCACTCTCCAAATAATAGCATTAATTGGTTCATGAGGGCAGACCCTTAAGGACTTCTTAAAGGTCCCACCTCTTAATACTATCACGATAGCAATTAAATTTCTACCTGAGTTTTATAGGAGGGACATTCAAACCATAGCAATAATGTACATTCACTTTAGAGTTGCCCTGTTAGACGTCACAGAACCTCAACTTAGGTAAACTTGCAAATTAAACTAATTAAATTTTATTGTTTTTTTTTTAGAAAGCTTTAAACATTGTTACTTTAGAATTAGTATATACATAGCACAGCATGTTTCAAAACCAATATACAAGTTGCCCATTGTAATATTTAGAAAGGTTATTGTGTCAGAAGCAGTTTAAAATTGTTTTTATTATAGAAGAAACTCATATTGTTTGAAATAAAAATGCATTATAAAAATATTGTATAGACATACAATAATTCACATTCATGGTGTACAGATATAATTATTGTTATTTAAAAAGATTTTTTAACATATAAAGTATTATAGAATATATATTAAATATCATTAACTATATATAGTAAATAGGGCCCCAGTCAATATTATATATATTATTTTTAATAGTATTTGTATTCCATAATACATACTATCTTGTGGACTTCTTAATAGTATTAACAATATAAACACATTCTTTTGTCATGTTGTACAATATTCTTTGAGGAAATATTTAGTCATGTGTATGTTCCACATGTTACATAAAAAATTCTTTATTGGGGGATATTTAGGTTACTTCCAATATTATACTATTATTATAAGTGATGTTGCAGATCATATGTATACTCATTCATAATTTTTATGTATCTCTATTTTGTTATAAGTAAAATTTTCCAAAAGTAGACATTTAGGTCAAAAAATCTAGAATTGTTTTCTGAGGGAGCAAGATGGTGACGGGTCTGGAGTGAGCATGCCAGAGGACAGAGAGAGCCTGTGAAGTGTGA